>NC_060194.1:300000-545000 GCF_021184085.1 Oncorhynchus gorbuscha
CCATTACATGAGAGCAGCATTTATTTTTCAACTCGAATCAATGAGCCCAATCAGTCCTCCATGTTAACAAAATCCTAAACAACAGAATAGGGCTGGCTAATAAGTCCTTATTTTTGGGGTCATGCTCAGGCTGATTTATACTTCCATATTTCCAAGTCCTATTCTTGAAGATCAAGGGGTATAACATTTAATGGAATGTGTCACGCCTTGGTCATTGTATTTTGTGTTTTCGTTATATATTTGTTCAGGCCAGGGTGTGACATGGGTTTATTGTGTTGTCGTATTGGGGTTTTTGTAGGCATTGGGATTGTGGTTGATTAGGGGTGTGTCTAGTATAGGCTTGGCTGCCTGAAGCAGTTCTCAATCAGAGTCAGGTGATTCTCGTTGTCTCTAATTGGGAACCATATTTAGGTAGCCTGGGTTTCACTGTGTATTTCGTGGGTGATTGTTCCTGTCTCTGTGTTAGTATTCACCAGACAGGCTGTATTTAGGTTTTCTCGTTCCGTTTGTTGTTTTTGTATTTATTAAGTTACTTCATGTATCGTCATTTGTTTCATTAAAGACATGAGTAACCACCACGCTGCATTTCGGTCCGACTCTCTTTCAACAAACGAAGAACGCCGTTACAGAATCACCCACCACACACGGACCGAGTGGCGTGGTAACAGGCAACGACAGCAGGAGCAGCGAAAGGAGGATGAATGGTTCGGAGAAGAACTGGAGGCGGCGAGAGCTGAGAGACGCTGTTATGAGGAGAAACAACAGCGGCAGCAGGAGCTACAATATCGGGAGTATACGATGTGGGATGAAATAGACAGGTGGGCGGTCGACCCAGAGAGAGTGCCGGAGCCCGCCTGGGATTCGCTGGAGCAGTGCGAAGAGGACTATAGGAGAATGGAGTTGGAGAGGCAATCACGACGGCGCAGAGGAAAGCCCGTGAGTCAGCCCCAAAAATGTATTGGGGGGGGGGTCTCAGTGGGAGAGTGGCAGAGTCTGGAGATAGACCTGAGCCAACTCTCCTTGTTAATCGTGAGGAGCCAAGGAGGAGACCAGAACCAGAGCCGGTGTTTGAGGTGAGCGAAGCAGAGACTGTGAAGGAGTTCATGGGGAAGGTGGAGTGTAGAGTAATGAGGGAGTTGCTAGCTTGCTGCTTTAGGTACAAGATTCGTCCGATGGAGCGTGTCGGAGATTTGATGGCACCTGGGTCAGCGCTCCATACTCGTCCTGAGGTGCGTGTTAGTCGTCTGGTGAAAAATGTGCCATCCTCACGCACTAGGCCTCCTGTGTACCTACCTAGCCTTACACGTCCTGTGCCAGTCCTGCTCTCAGGCTCTCCAGTACACCTTCACGGTCCAGTCCATCCTGTGCCATCTTCACATACCAGTCCTCCGGTAGCAGCTCCCCGCACCAGGCTTCCTGTGCGTGTCCTCGGCCCAGTACCACCAGTGCCAGCACCACGCATCAGGCCTACAGTGTGCCTCGCCTCTCCTGCGCTGCCGGAGCCTCCCGCCTGTTCAGCGCTATCAGAGCCTTCCTCCTCTACAGCGCTGCTGGAGCCTCCCACCTGTTCAGCGCTTCTAGAGCCTTACTCCTCTACAGCGCTGCCGGAGTCTCCTGCCTGTTCGGAGCAGCCTGAGCTGCCAGTCTGCATGGAGCAGCCAGAGCTGTCAGTCTGCATGAAGCAGCCAGAGCTGCAAGTCTGCAAAGAGCTGTCAGTCTGCAAGGAGCTGCCAGTCTGCAAGGAGCTGCCAGTCTGCAAGGAGCTGTCAGTCTGCAAGGAGCTGTCAGCCTGCATGGAGCAGCCAGAGCTGTCAGTCTGCAAGGAGCTGCCAGTCTGCAAGGAGCTGCCAGTCTGCAAGGTGCTGCCAGCCTGCATGGAGCAGCCAGAGCTGCCAGTCTGCATGATGCAGCCAGATCTGTCAGTCTGCATAGAGCAGCTAGATCTGCCAGTCAGCCATGATCTTCTAGATCTGCCAGTCAACCAGATTCTTCCAGATCTGCCAGTCAACCAGTCTCTTCCAGATCCGCCAGCCAGCCAGGATCTACCGGAGCCTACTACCTGCCTGAGCTTCATCTCAGTACTGGGCTTCCTCTCAGTACTGGGCTTCCTCTCAGTCCCGGGCTTCCCCTCAGTCCCGGGCTTCCCCTCAGTCCCGGGCTTCCCCTCAGTCCCGGGCTGCCCCTCAGTCCCGAGCTGCCCCTCAGTCCCGAGCTTCCCCTCAGTTCCGAGCTGCCTCAGTCCCGAGCTGCCCCTCAGTCCCGAGCTGCCCCTCAGTTCAGTGGGGTTCTGGGTGAGGACTATTAGGCCATGGTCGGCGGCGAGGGTGGATTATCCCAGGACACGAAGGGGAGGAACTGACATTAATGGAGTGGGGTCAACGTCCCGAGCCGGAACCGCCACCATGGACAGACGCCCACCCGGACCCTCCCTATGGCTGTGTTGTGCGTCCGGGAGTCTGCACCTTAGGGGGGGGGGGATTCTGTCACGCCTTAGTCATTGTATTTTGTGTTTTCATTATATATTTGTTCAGGGCAGGGTGTGACATGGGTTTATTGTGTTGTTGTATTGGGGTTTTTGTAGGCATTGGGATTGTGGTTGATTAGGGGTGTGTCTAGTATAGGCTTGGCTGCCTGAAGCGATTCTCAATCAGAGTCAGGTGATTCTCGTTGTCTCTGATTGGGAACCATATTTAGGTAGCCTGGGTTTCACTGTGTATTTCGTGGGTGATTGTTCCTGTCTCTGTGTAGTGTTAACCTAAATACAGCCTGTCTGGTGTTCTCGTTCCGTTTGTTGTTTTTGTATTTATTAAGTTATTTCATGTATCGTCATTTGTTTCATTAAAGACGTGAGTAACCACCACGCTGCATTTCGGTACAGAATGACTGGAATTCTGATAGACTTTGGATTTTAATATAAATATATAATTTAATCGTATGTAGTAGAAAGCAATGGGTTAAAAGAAGCCTACATAACCACCCCATAAGTAAAATTTAACATCCATAAAGGCCAGCTATGTAAACTTTAACATTGATTTATCTTAGATGTCGTTCAATTGGTAACACACATTTTTGTCTTCTAATGCCTCTTAATTAAGGGGAAGGTAACTGAATGTAATCAGATTACGTTACTGAGTTTGGTTAATTAAAAAAATGTACAATTTTGTACAGGTAACTAGTAACTGTAACCGATTACATTTAGAAAGTAACCTACCCAACCCTGGCTGCAGCCTTAATAAGACAGACAAAGCAGGGTTTGATATGTATGAGCATGGCAATATTCAAGTCGCTGAGGAGGTTGTAGTTATTTACTGATGCTTTAGGTCCACTGCCTCCAGTGCAATAGGCCTGAACGAAAATATTCCACACGATTCCCCCTTAAGGGGATGGAGCGACCCACAGCATCCTGGCCTGAGCCGATCACATTTTCCCCTACCCTTCCCTTGTTTGCCGGGTTTCTCCTGAGGAGAAGCTCTTTGCGTCCGGGTTTAATTGGAGGAGATCCTTTGCAGTCGAGGAGGAGAACGTTCGCCAGGAGCGTCTTTGAATCTACTGGGCCGCTGCTGCAGTCTATTACCACGCAGCCCAAAAAAAACCTGACATGCACTTCACCTCCCAAGGTGAAGTACATTCTCTTTGGTGTGATTTTGAATATGTGTTTATTAATTAAATGCAATTCCAGGGCTTTTAATCTGTATCTCCCAGTCTCTGGGCTGCTGCATGGCCATTTTTCAGGGCAGGAGGTGAAAGTCATCAGGTTGGCAATCACCAGTGCTTTCTCCTGGCTCGCCTTCAAGCGACACCACAACAGCTATTCTCACCGAGACCACACACACACACACACACACACACACACACACACACACACACACACACACACACACACACACACACACACACACACAAAACACACAGACAAACACACACTAATTATGGAGAAAATGAATAGTCTGCCTTTCATACAAATATGTAGATGGGCTGTGGCATGAACATCTCTTTTCATTCAAGCCAGCAGAGCTCTTTATGTGCCGAAAACGATATGAGCAGTCATCTCTGATTCTAATGAAGATGATAAAAGGAAAAAAGCTCTCGATTTCTCTTGAATGGAGCAGTACCACAAAGTAATACAATACAATTTGCATTTATATAGCTAGCACTCTTGATGCGTTCATTCATTCACCCCCCAAAATGTAACTTAAAAAGGGAAAGGAGTTTCTGGCAATGAGACTGAAAACATATGAGTCAATCCAAAGCTATAAAATTCCTTTGTGACCCTCAAAAAAACAGACCTGGGTTGAAATACTATAATAAATTAATCAAATATTTTGAATGGTTGCTTTAGCCTGCCTGGGGTGCTAAATTGGCAGGGTTTGAAGTTTTGCGAATAATCTATTAGTTCCATTGCATCAGGCAAGCTCAATCAAGCCCAGCTTAATTTGAAATGGTTT
The DNA here is from genome assembly GCF_021184085.1 of Oncorhynchus gorbuscha. Classification (NCBI taxonomy): domain Eukaryota; kingdom Metazoa; phylum Chordata; class Actinopteri; order Salmoniformes; family Salmonidae; genus Oncorhynchus; species Oncorhynchus gorbuscha. Next base: position 304,446 of record NC_060194.1, read on the forward strand.
AAATAGTATTTGAACACAGGTCAACTAAGAACCTGGTGGTGAGTTGGGGTAATTGTATTGGATCTTTCAAATATTGGCATTCTAAATTACCATAGGCATTCTGTCATGTCTTTTTAGGGATGAGAGGCTCTCCAACAGACAGAAAAATAAATTATGAAATGTGGAGGTGCTTCTCCTCCACCTGAGCACAGAGCAGAGGGAGGCAGCGGGAGCCAAAGTGAGACGATGACAGAGGCTCTGAAATATGAAGCATTCTTTCTTCTCGCCATCTCTCTTTCTACTTCTATGGGCCTTTCTCTTTCTCTCTCTCTCAGGGTTGCTTTCTCACTCTTGCTTTCTCTCTCTGTCCCTCTCCTCCACAACACAATGAACTGAGATGCTATATTCTAGGGTATTTCTAAGGCACAAAGGATTCGGATGCTTGCTGTATACACAGATGCCTCAAACAAATAGAATCAGGATCTGTGTTTGAATACATGCCAGTGCTGATGGAAAGCATATACTCTGCAATGAAATATAGTTGACGTTGGAACCTTACATACACTTAGGTTGTCATTAAAACTCGTTTTTCAACCCTTCCACAAATGTCTTGTTAACTATAGTTTTGGCAAGTGGGTTAGGACATCTACTTTGTGCATGACACAAGTCATTTTTCCAACAATTATTTACAGACAGATTATTTCACTTCTAATTCACTGTATCACAATTCCAGTGGTTTACATACACTACGTTGACTGTGCCTTTCAATGGCTTGGAAAATTCCAGAAAATTATTTAATAGCTTTAGAAGCTTCTGATATTGTTTGAGTCAATTGGTAGTGTACCTGTGGATGTATTTCAAGGCCTATCTTCAAACTCAGTGCCTCTTTGCTTGACATCATGGGAAAATCAAAAGAAATCAGCAAAGACCTCAGAAAAACAATTGTAGAACTCCACAAGTCTGGTTCATCCTTGGGAGCAATTTACAGACTCCTGAAGGTATCACGTTCATCTGTATAAACACCATGGGACCACGCAGCAGTCATACCATTCAGGAAAGAGACTCCTTCTGTCTCCTAAAGATGAACGTACTTTGGTGCGAAAAGTGCAAATCAATCCCAGAACAACACCAAAGGACCTTGTGAAGATGCTGGAGGAAACAGGTACAAAGTATTTATATCCACAGTAAAACGAGTCCTATATCGACATAATCTGAAAGGCCGCTCCACAATGAATAAGCCACTGCTCCAAAACCGCCATAAAAAAGCTAGACTACGGTTTGCAACTGCACATGGTGGCAAAGGTCGTACCTTTTGGAGAATTGTCCTCTGGTCTGATGAAACAAAAATATAACTGTTTGGCCATAATGACCATTGTTATGTTTGTAGGGAAAAGGGGGAGGCTTGCAAGCCGGAGAACACCATCCCAACCGTGAAGCATGGGGGTGGCAGCATCAAGTTGTGGGGGTGCTTTTCTGCAGGAGGGACTGGTGCACTTCACAAAATAGATGGCATCATGAGGCGGGACATTATGTGGCTATATTGAAGCAACATCACATGACATCAGTCAGGAAGTTAAAGCTTGGTCACAAATGGGTCTTCCAAATGGACAATGACCACAAGTATAATTCCAAAGTTGTGGCAAAATGACTTAAGGACAACAAAGTCAAGGTATTGGAGTGACCATCACAAAGCCCTGACCATAATCCTGTAGAAAATTTGTGGGCAGAACTGAAAAAGCATGTGCGAGCAAGGAGGCCTATAATTGGCGGCAGGGTAGCCTAGTGGTTAGAGTGTTGGACTAGTAACCGCAAGGTTGCAAGTTTGAATCCCTGAGCTGACAAGGTACACATCTGTCATTCTGCCCCTGATCAAGGCAGTTAAACCACTGTTCCTAGACCGTCTTTGAAAATAAGAATGTGTTCTTAACTGACTTGCCTTGTTAAATAAAGGTTAAAAAACGAATTTACACCAGCTGTGTCAGGAGTAATGGGCCAAAATTCACCCAACTTATTGTGGGAAGCTTGTGGAAGGCTACCTTAAATGTTTGACCCCAGTTAAACAATGTAAAGGTAATGCTACCAAATACTAATTGAGTGTATGTAAACTTCTCACCCACTGGGAATGTGCTGAATGAAATAAATCATTCTCTCTACTATTATTCAGACATTTCACATTCTTAAAATAAAGTGGTGATCCTAACTGACCTAAGACATGGAATTTTTACTTGGGTTAAATGTCAGGAATTGTGAAAAACTGAGTTTAAATGTATTTGGCTAAGGTGTATGTAAATGTCTGACTTAAACTGTATTATATTGAATTTATTTGAATTTTTTATTGTTTTATTGACTGTACACACAAAATAACCCATGACCTCAAAGGAACATGTGTACATCTGAAAGAACTAGATAGGCTAGATGGAATTTTCACTGTATTACTTATAGCTATCAAAGGGAAAGATGGAGCTACTACCATATTGCTTATGCCTATCAAATGATTTCAGATCTACACAAAGTGCCTCCATGGCGAAGGGACTGTTTTTGGACCAAGCCTCTTGTCTTCATCTTCCAAGTCAGCAAGAGGCTTATATCCATAAGAACCAATCATGAATGACAGAGTTTCCTTATACTGCCAATAAGAAGGCAAACCTTCTGACTGGTACACAGCAGCCCTTTTCAGATGCATAGACCAAAATCCAACAATTGATTCCCAGCTTTCCAATGTTCATTACTAAGTTATCTCAAAACTTTACAAATGGTCTAGCTGTCACGCCCTGACCGTAGAGATCTTTTTATGTCTCTATTTTTATTTTGGTCAGGGTGTGATTTGGGTGGGCATTCTATGTTCATGTTTCTATCTTTTCTATTTCTTTGTGTTTGGCCAGGTATGGTTCTCAATCAGGGACAGCTGTCTATCGTTGTCTATGATTGGGAATCATACTTAGGTAGCTTTTTCCCTCCTTCTGTGTGGGATCTTGTTCTTCGTTTGTGACCAGGTAGGTTGCACTACGAAGCTGTTCGGTTGTCTTTTTCTTTCTTCATTGTTTTGTTTTGTCTAAAAGTTTCACTTCAACAATAAATATTATGTGGAACTCAAGGAACGCTGCGCCTTGGTCTCATCCTTCTGACGACAGCCGTTACACTAGCTGTTCCACCCTGCATAAGAGTGAGCAGTGTCCTGGCAAACAGCTCTATTTTGTTATTCTGTGAGATCTCTTGTAAAATTAATTTGGGAGATGGACTACTCAATTGGTCATGTCTCTATTTGTTTCCTATAAAGGGAGAGATTGTATGTAAGTCAAGTAGACCGACATCGTCAAATGTAATTTAATATGAACTTCCCCTGTTACCTTTCTGAACAGGGCTTCGACCAGTGATTATAATAACAGTAGGACTACTGTTATAACAGTTTTAAGTTGTTTCCAAATCTAACCAAGGCTTTGCTTCCGTGATGGGAATGAGGGTACATTGATAAATTAGTCGTTTAGCAGACGCTCTTATCCCGGGCAACTTACAATAAGTGTGTCAACAAAGTCAAGCACATAACATAATCGTTGCTAATAAAACCTGTTACATTAATTACTTTCAGGGTCATCTGTATTGTATTCCTGTCTGCCTGGGACACAAAGTTTCAAAAATAACTTCATACTCGCTAAGCTAGCGTGCTTACATTTACCCTACCATAAGGTTGTTGTTTACAGTAACTTCTTCACATCTCACATGAGAGAATAAGTGTAACACTTTACATTAAGTTGCTCTTAACACTATTATTACTACAGTTATAAAATTGTTACATATTACTTCAGTAAATACTTAGCAATTACATATAAATAGATTTTATTTTTTATAACAAGTTGAACTTTTCCACATTTTTCCATACAACGTCCTTTAAATAAAGAGGGATGATTGAGTCTTAAGTATTGAATTAGGGCTGCATGGCATCCATCAGCTCTCGGTCCCACCCGCTGTAATTAAATTTGCCCAAACTAAATCCCATGTACTGTCTTGGAGTGTGTCGGGCCAAAGCCCATCACTCAGGATATGACATGCATTTCGACGCCGCTTATTTGATAGGATGGTTTATGTGCTGACGAACGGGCACATTCGTTGAGGGGAGAAAGCAGTCAGAGACTGATAATTGATGTGTGTTGGCACGACAACGCCATATTCCTTCATCGGGTGACATTTACAGAGGGGCCAGTTGAGATGTGGGGTTAGTTGCGATACAGGAAGTGAAACGGATGAATACTAAATTAGCGTGTCTGAAACGAGCTGGGTTTGTACTCTCGCTGGCATAATTGGTGTTCGCCACGTGCCATTGGACAAACGAGGAGGCTTGTGTTAGCCAGGTTCATTTGTCTCCCTTTATCACTGTTGAAATATATTGTGTTTGATAGATGCACACACACATGAACACCCACAGATAGACACGTTCACACAGACACATGTACTCACAAACACACACACGCACGCACGCACGCACGCACACACACACACACACACACACACACACACACACACACACACACACACACACACACACACACACACACACACACACACACACACACACACACACACACATTTGTTTAACTATTAAAATTATATTTTCCCTAACTTTAACCCCTAACTCTAACTCCTAACCTTCATTGTAACCCTAACCCCTAAGCCAATAATAGGCTTTTTCTTTGTGGGGAACTGCGAAATGGCCCCATTTGTCTGGATTTTCCTTGTTTTACTATCCTTGTAAGTACTTCTGCTCCCCACAGGGATAGTAAACCAAACACACACACAAACTCTCTTTTCATACTCCTGAAGAGTCTGGAGAGGGTTGACTTGAAAATTATGATGGTTTCAATATTAGAGGAGAAAAAAGCTAAGAGCCTGGCTTGTGACCCAGGTGCCTCAAGAGACCGAAATTAAATAAAGCTTTTCAGTCAGAGAAAAAGTGTTTCTCTATTTGAAACAGAGGGAAAGACAGAGCGGGGGTGGATGGGTAGAGAGGGAGAAGAGCAACATAGATTTCCTGTTTGAGATGATATAGAGCATTTCTTTTCAATCTCCAGATACCAGTGAAGGCTGTTGAGGGGAAAACGGCTCTAAAATAATGGCTAAATTTGAGTTTATGAAATGAAATGAAAAGTAATGAAAACAAGCCCAAAGATTTTATTTTTTATTTTATTTATTTTCACCTTTATTTAACCAGGTAGGCAGGTTGAGAACAAGTTGTCATTTACAATTGCGACCTGGCCAAGATAAAGCAAAGCAGTTCGACACATACAACAACACAGAGTTACACATGGAGTAAAACAAACATACGATGTGAGCAAATGAGGTGAGATAAGGCAAAAAAAAGGCCATGCTGGCGAAGTAAATACAATATAGCAAGTAAAACACTGGAATGGTAGATTTGCAGTGGAAGAATGTGCAAAGTAGAAATAGAAATAATGGGGTGCAATGGAGCAAAATAAATAAATAAATAAATAACTACAGTAGGGGAAGAGGTAGTTGTTTGGGCTAAATTATAGATGGGTTATGTACAGGTGCAGTAATCTGTGAGCTGCTCTGACAGTTGGTGCTTAAAGCTAGTGAGGGAGATAAGTGTTTCCAGTTTCAGAGATTTTTGTAGTTCGTTCCAGTCATTGGCAACAGAGAACTGGAAGGAGAGGCGGCCAAAGGAATAATTGGTTTTGGGGGTGACCAGAGAGATATACCTGCTGGAGCGCATGCTACAGGTGGGTGCTGCTATGGTGACCAGCGAGCTGAGATAAGGAGGGACATACCAGGCAGGGTCTTGTAGATTACTTGGAGCCAGTGGGTTTGGCGACGAGTATGAAGCGAGTGCCAGCCAATGAGAGCGTACAGGTCGCAGTGGTAGGTAGTATATGGGGCTTTGCTGACAAAACGGATGGCACTGTGATAGACTGCATCCAATTTATTGAGTAGGGTATTGGAGGCTATTTTGTAAATGACTTCGTCAAAGATGAGGATCGGTAGGATGGTCAGTTTTAGAGATACCCAGTAGGCTTATGTTTTTGTTTTTACATAAAGCAATTATATTAATAGCATTGATTCTAAATCTCCTTAATTCAGAATGTGATACGAAAAACCCTGGCGCATTATGTTTCTTCACATACGGAGTCAGATGTGAAATAAACTTGTTGTCCAATATTTGCATTTTAATAACTCGAGATTCAGTGGCTGTAATTGAATGAAATCCATGGTAATAATGAGCGAAGTTTGTACACAGGGGAAAAATAATAAACTATGCAAATCCATGTTACACCACCTCTAATAAATAAGAAATGACAGAAAAACACATTTTCTTGAAAACAGATCCCCGAAACCGAGGGCACCTGGAGTACGCTGGTACCTGAGAAATGTAAAGCATGTTGTACACTGATGTATTATGTTTAACAAGATATCCAAGAACGGCAGTTGGTAATCACAGATATCCTTGACCAAGAACGGCAGTTGGTAATCACAGATATCCTTGACCAAGAACGGCAGTTGGTAATCACAGATATCCTTGACCAAGAACGGCAGTTGGTAATCACAGATATCCTTGACCAAGAACGGCAGTTGGTAATCACAGATATCCTTGACCAAGAACGGCAGTTGGTAATCACAGATATCCTTGACCAAGAACGGCAGTTGGTATTCACAGATATCCTTGACCAAGAACGGCAGTTGGTATTCACAGATATCCTTGACCAAGAACGGCAGTTGGTAATCACAGATATCCTTGACCAAGAACGGCATGGTAATCACAGATATCCTTGACCAAGAACGGCAGTTGGTAATCACAGATATCCTTGACCAAGAACGGCATTGGTATTCACAGATATCCTTGACCAAGAACGGCAGTTGCTATTCACAGATATCCTTGACCAAGAACGGCAGTTGGTATTCACAGATATCCTTGACCAAGAACGGCATTGGTATTCACAGATATCCTTGACCAATAACGGCATTGGTATTCACAGATATCCTTGACCAAGAACGGCAGTTGGTATTCACAGATATCCTTGACCAAGAACGGCATTGGTATTCACAGATATCCTTGACCAAGAACGGCAGTTGGTATTCACACATATCCTTGACCAAGAACGGCGTTGGTATTCACAGATATCCTTGACCAAGAACGGCAGTTGGTAATCACAGATATCCTTGACCAAGAACGGCATTGGTATTCACAGATATCCTTGACCAAGAACGGCAGTTGGTATTCACAGATATCCTTGACCAAGAACGGCAGTTGGTATTCACAGATATCCTTGACCAAGAACGGCATTGGTATTCACAGATATCCTTGACCAAGAACGGCATTGGTATTCACAGATATCCTTGACCAAGAACGGCAGTTGGTATTCACAGATATCCTTGACCAAGAACGGCAGTTGGTATTCACAGATATCCTTGACCAAGAACGGCAGTTGGTATTCACAGATATCCTTGACCAAGAACGTCATTGGTATTCACAGATATCCTAGACCAAGAACGGCATTGGTATTCACAGATATCCTTGACCAAGAACGGCAGTTGGTAATCACAGATATCCTTGACCAAGAACGGCAGTTGGTATTCATGTGTTCCAGAAATGTGCTGATTCTGCAAAGACTGAGGTGTGTGAAGAACAGAACAACTTGACTTAATCTTAACACGCAATTCCCAGCTGTCTTGTAAAAAATGTTTAAACCAGATCAAGTCATTTCAACAGTCTCAAAGGATTATTCTACACTGCTCAAAAAAATTAAGGGAACACTTAAACAACACAATGTAACTCCAAGTCAATCACACTTCTGTGAAATCAAACTGTCCACTTAGGAAGCAACACTGATTGACAATACATTTCACATGCTGTTGTGCAAATGGAATATACAACAGGTGGTAATTATAGGCAATTAGCAAGACACCCCCAATAAAGGAGTGGTTCTGCAGGGGGTGACTACAGACCACTTCTCATTTCCTATGCTTCCTGGCTGATGTTTGGTAGCATGAGACGGAGTCTACAACCCACACAAGTGGCTCAGGTAGTGCAGCTCATCCAGGATGGCACATCAATGTGAGCTGTGGCATGAAGGTTTGCTGTGTCTGTCAGCGTAGTGTCCAGAGCATGGAGGCGCTTCCAGGAGACAGGCCAGGACATCAGGAGATGTGGAGGAGGCCGTAGGAGGGCACCAACTCAGCAGCAGGACCGCTACTTCCGGCTTTGTGCAAGGAGGAGCACTGCCAGAGCCCTGCAAAATGACCTCCAGCAGGCCACAAATGTGTATGTGTCTGCTCAAATGGTCAGAAACAGACTCCATGAGGGTGGTATGAGGGCCCGACGTCCACAGGTGGGAGTTGTGCTTACAGCCCAACACCGTGCAGGACATTTGGCATTTGCCAGAGAACACCAAGATTGCCAAATTCGCCACTGGCGCCCTGTGCTCTTCACAGATGAAAGCAGGTTCACACCGAGCACATTTTGACAGACGTGACAGTCCGGAGATGCCGTGGAGAACGTTCTGCTGCCTGCAACATCCTTTGGCGGTGGGTCAGTCATGGTGTGGGGTGGCATTTCTTTGGGGGGCCGCACAGCCCTCCATGTGCTCGCCAGAGGTAGCCTGACTGCCATTAGGTACCGAGATGAGATCCTCAGACCCCTTGTGAGACCATATGCTGGTGCGGTTGGCCTTGGGTTCCTCCTAATGCAAGACAATGCTAGACCTCATGTGGCTGCAAGAGGAAGGCATTGATGCTATGGACTGGCCCACCCGTTCCCTAGACCTGAATCCAATTGAGCACATCTGGGACATCATGTCTCGCTCCATCCACCAACGTCACGTTGCACCACAGACTGTCCAGGAGTTGGCGGATGCTTTCGTCCAGGTCTGGAAGGAGATCCCTCAGGAGACCATCCGCCACCTCATCAGGAGTATGCCCAGGCGTTGTAGGGAGGTCATACAGGCATGTAGAGGTCACACACACTACTGAGGCTCATTTTGACTTGTTTTAAGGACATTACATCAAAGTTGGATCAGCCTGTAGTGTGGTTTTCCACTTTAATTTTGAGTGTGACTCCAAATCCAGACCTCCATGGGTAGATACATTTGATTTCCATTGATATTTTTTGTGTGATTTTGTTGTCACTAATAAAACACTAATAAATAAGCGATATAATACTAAGCACAGGCAAAATCCTAGAGGAGAACCCGGTTCAGTCTGCTTTCCAACAGACACTGGAAAACAGGAATTCATCATTTGATATATGAGTAAATCTATAGTGTCACTGGTTTGATTTTGAAGTGCTATTGCCGCTTTCCATGTTGTCTGTAGCTTGTGAGGTGTGGAAACACTTTGTTGCTTTTATGAATTTTGTCTTGCTGCTTTTTGTTCTATGTTGCTATGTCTGTATGCTACGTCTTGCTTGTCCTATGTTCCTCTGTCCGTATGCTATGTCTTGCTTGTCCTATGTTGCTATTGTTTATATTGTAATTGTTTTCAATAACCTGTCCAGGGACTGCGGTTGAAAATGAGCTGGCTGGCTAAAACCGGCACTTTTACTGAAACGTTGATTAATGTCCCTATAAAAATTAAACTCAAACTCAAACTCAAACTATTAACACAAAGACATGTAAAGTGTCAACTTCTGATATTGTCTCAATAACTATCTGACTCCCACAACCTCAAAATGTGTTTGTTTAGTTGTCTGGGGGGGGGGGGGGGTGTTATTGAGTGCAGAGCAGAGGACCACTTTCCATTGTGACAAATGGAAAATAAAGCTGTTTTATTTTGTAATATAACCTCATCTCTACCCCTGTAGCTGCACTCAGACGTGGACAAGGGTGAAGGGCAGGTGAAGTACGTGCTCAATGGCCAGGGAGCTACCTCCATCTTCACCATTGACGAGAACACTGGTGATATCCATGCCACCAAGCGTCTGGATCGCGAGGAGCAGCCTTACTACACGCTCCGGGCTCAGGCCAGGCACCGCCACACCAACCTGCCCGTGGAGCCAGAGTCTGAGTTCGTCATCAAGGTCCAGGATATTAATGACAATGAGCCCAAGTTCCTGAATGGGCCCTACTCAGCCAGGGTCCCCGAGATGTCCCCAGTGGGTGAGTAACATTAAGTGACATCAACCCAACTGGCAAAACCGAGCAAAAATAGTTTTTAGTTGGAGTTATCTAATTTCAACCATCTAATTTCAACCAGTTTTTCCTGCTGGGAAGTCCTATGGAATGGTGCAAAAAATGCATAGTGGGTGACAAGAAATAGGCATACACTGTGTAGCTTAAAGGACATTTTGTTTAACTTTCTTACACTGGACACAAATATGAACGCAACATCTAAAGTGTTGGTCCCATGTTTCATGAGCTGAAAAAAAAAGATCCCAGAAATGTTCAATACACATGAAAAAAATGTTTCTCTCAAATTCTTTGCACAAATATATCGACGTCCTTGTAAGTGAGCATTTCTCCTTTGCCAAGATAATCCATCCACCTGACAGGTGTGGCATATCAAAAAAATGATTAAACAGCCTGATCCTTACACAGCTGCACCTTGTGCTGGGGACAATAAAACGGCACTCTAAAATGTGCAGTTTTGTCACACAGCACAATTCCACAGATGTCTCAAGTTTTGAGGGAGTGTGCAATTGGCATTTTGACTGCAGTAATGTCCACCAGAGCTGTTACCAGAGAACTGGATGTTAATTTCTCTACCATAAGACACCTCCAATGTTGTTTTAGAGAATTTGGTAACTGCCTTACAACTGCTGACCATGTGTAACCACGCCAGCCCAGGACCTCCACATCCAGCTTCTTCACCTGCGAGTTGATCTGAGACCAGCCACCCGGACAGCTGATGAAACTGTGGGTTTGCAGAACCGAACAGAGTGCCCCCATGGTGGCGGTGGGGTTATGGTATGGGCAGGCATAAGCTACGGACAGTGAACACAGTTTCGTTTTATCGATGGCAATTTGAATGCACAGACACACAGTGACAAGATCCTGAGGTTCATTGTTGTGCAATTCATCCGCCGCCAACACCTCATAGTTCAGGATGATAATGAATGGCCCCATTTCCCAAGGATCTATACACAATTCCTGGAAGCTGAAAATGTCCCAATTCTTCCATGGCCTGCATACTCACTAGACATGTCACCTATTGAGCAAGTTTGGGATGCTCTGGATCGACGTGTCAACAGCTTGTTTCAGTTCCCTCCAATATCCAGCAACCTCGCAAAGCTATGGAAAAGGAGTGGTACAACCTTCCACAGGCCACAATCAACAGCCTGATCAACTCTATGCAAAAGAGTTGTGTCACACTGCATGAGGCAAATGGTAGTTATGCCAGATACTGACTGGTTTTCTGATCAATGCCCTTACCTTTTTTTATCCCATAGAGTTGATGTCCACGCACCAGCGGGAATCTAATTAGCATGAAAAAAATCAGCATCACTGTCAGTTTAAGATAGAGATATCTTGGATGCTTTTGCATTGGATGCTTATGAATCCACCGCATTCACCGATGTCACACTTCCGCATCTACGGTGAAAGGTGACAGAGCTAGAGTGGTATTTGTCAGACCATGAGACATCCCGAAAATTGGTCTCCTCACAAAATTGTCTGTAGCAACCGAACGGGAAGCAACGTCGGCACAATATCTGTTCATCGGGAGCGTCAGGAAATGGGTTTCCATGGCCGATCAGCTGCACACAAGCCTAAGATCACCATACGCAATGTCAAGCATTGGCTGGAGTCACCGCTATTGTAAAGCTTGCTGCCATTGGACTTTGGAGCAGTGGAAACGCTTTCTCTGGAGTGATGCATCACGCTTCACCATCTGGCAGTCCATCGGACTAATCTGGGTTTGGTGGATGCCAGGAGAACGCTACCTGTAGTCCCAACTGTACCATTTGGTGGAGGAGTAATAATGTCTGGGACTGTTTTCATTGTTTGGGCTAGGCCCAGAAATCTTAACCGTACAACATACAATGACATTCTAGACTATTCAGTGCTTCCCACTTTGTGGAAACAAATTGGGAAAGGTCCTTTCCTGTTTCAGCATGACAATGCCCCGTGCACAAAGAGAGATCCAAGCAAAAATGAAATGGTTTGTCGAGATCGGTGTGGAAGAACTTGACTGGCCTCCACAGAACCCTGACGTCAACCCCATCGAACACCTTTGGGATTAATTAGAATGCTGACTGCGAGCCAGGCCTAATCGCTCAACATCAGTGTCCGACCTTGCTCATGCTCTTGTGGCTCATTGGAAGCAAGTCCATGCAACAATGTTCCAACATCTAGTGGAAAGCCTTCCCAGTAGATTGGAGGCTAATTATAGCAGCAAAGGGAGGACCAACTCCATATAAAGTTTTGACGAGTGTCCACATACTTTTGGTCATGTACAGTGAATGGATCCGATAAAGAGAACTATTTGTTTAATTTGGTAATTAATAGCTTGTTTGCAGTAATGCTTCTCAAGACAATTTACAGTGACTATTGAGATGGCACGTAGAAAGAAAACCGAAATATGCCGGCTATAGTATTTTCATTTTTATTTAACCCTTATTCTACCAGGTAAATTGACTGAGAACACATTCTCTTTTATACATTCAAGTATAAATTACCAAAGTTACGATAGATTGTTATATATTTTCTGTTAAGTACCTACATTCCTGAGGATTCCAGTAACTTTGGTCAATGTTTTTACATTTTACCGTAAAGGTCAAATATGTTCCCCCAATTTTCCCTTTAATTGCCACCAAAGTAACACAGTGGTGACATCTCTGTATCCCTTATGAAATAAAACGTAAAAATGAGTGCCAGAAACAATACAAGAAGCATCGAAAAGTAGACTTTTTGTCTTCATAGAGAGCCATTGAATTGTACCTTGACCAAGATACAGTGGAAGAGCAGCCGGCTGTGAAGCCATTAAACAACCGGGACAGAAGGCGGCCTTCTCAATCATGAGGAGAAAGGGACCGGGAAAGGAGGCGGCCTTCTCAATCATGAGGAGAAAGGGACCGGGAAAGGAGGCGGCCTTCTCAATCATGAGGAGAAAGGGACCGGGAAAGGAGGCGGCCTTCTCAATCATGAGGAGAAAGGGACCGGGAAAGGAGGCGGCCTTCTCAATCATGAGGAGAAAGGGACCGGGAAAGGAGGCGGCCTTCTCAATCATGAGGAGAAAGGGACCGGGAAAGGAGGCGGCCTTCTCAATCATGAGGAGAAAGGGACCGGGAAAGGAGGCGGCCTTCTCAATCATGAGGAGAAAGGGAAAAAGGACCGAGGAAAAGGAGGCGGCCTTCTCAATCATGAGGAGAAAGGGACCGGGAAAGGAGGCGGCCTTCTCAATCATGAGGAGAAAGGGACCGGGGGGGGGGACTTATTTAACTGAATTCAAGATTCTACCAATACATTTGAGTAGCCACTATAGCTGGCTGAAATGGTCCCCTTGTGACTGAATTGATTGTGCTGAAGAATTGCAGTTGAATTACTGAAGACCAGTTGAACCACCAAGGTAGTGATTGGGTGACATTTTATATGCTGATATTGTATGTTGGGGAATGCATCTTGTCTTGGAACTGTGTGAGTATGTGTATACCAATGCAAATGGAAAAAACACATGCATGCAATCAAAACTCGCAAATGTACTGTATGTCTGTGGTAGCTTCCATGTGGGCTGTCTTGGAACTTGTTGTTCTCCCCGATTCAGGGCATGGCGGAAATGATAAATTCACAAAACAACTATTATTAGTGTCCCATGTGCTTTAATTAGGATCATGTTCAAAATGTTTATTAAACACAAGCAGGCTTTATCACAAGTTTCAAATTCGCAAAGGTATGTTTTGAAGCAGTTTGAAATAACAAAGTTTGCGCTGATTTTCAAAGCACACCTCACAACCAGGCTCTTGAGAACGGGGCGGCAGGTAGCCTCGTTGGACTAGTAACTGAACGGTTGCAAGATTGAATCCCAGAGCTGACAAGGTAAAAATCTGTTGTTCTGCCCCTGAACAAGGCAGTTAACCCACTGTTCCTAGGCTGTCATTGGAAATAAGAATTTGTTCTTAACTGACTTGCCTAGTAAAATAAAATAAAATGTAACACATTGAATTGAAACGCAAGACCAACTCTAGCCTACACCATGCAATACATTATCACTACAACCCTACTTTTGGCCTTTCGTCTAGTGGATAACACCACCACGTTCACTATCCATCCGATCCCTCATGGGATCAAATCCTGGTTCCACAGCTACTTCGACAAAAAAATTGATCAGCATTTCTCTGTCTATCTACATTATCCTGTCTGTTCAACTACAACGCTTGAAGAAAAAATAAAATGGTGAAACAGGCTTTTCAGTTGTTTTTATGACCAAATGATTTGTCATTACAGGCACATCTGTGGTGACGGTGGTGGCAACAGATGCGGATGACCCCACATATGGAAACAGTGCCAGGGTGATCTACAGTATCCTCGAGGGCCAGCCCTACTTCTCCGTGGAACCAAAGACAGGTGAGGATTAAACCAAATCACACAGAGGTGTATACTGTCTAAAAGCTGGATCAACGAACACCCCAAGGTGTTGGAAGCCAGGGTCAGCCACAGTGAAGCACCCCTGGAGCAGGTTTAGGGGTTAAGTGCAAAATAGGGATACCTAGCATCCCATCACATTCTGTGCTGTCTGCCGTCACTTATACGCATAATTACATACAAATGATTAAACCTCCGCAGGGATAGTTTGTTAAATATGAGATATATTGGAGAATTCTGACATTATGTTACACAGAAAAGTCAAGTTTCCTCAAACTTAAACAAAAGGAAATTAGATTGAAAGCTTATTTGAGTGTTTTATGTTTTGTACATTTTCAGTTTGTAGATTAAATACATCACTGAATATTTCTTCAAATTGCCCAGTAGCGGTACGTGGGTAAGATCACTGAGGAAGCCAAGCCAGGATTAAAGCCATGTTACAACTTATGTTGTGGTAATTGCAATGTTTGCTCTATAACCCATTAATTCATATGCCACCGTAATACACGATAAAGCCGAGACAACAAAATGACATTAAATCAAATGTTATCGGTCACATACACATATTTAGCAGATGTTATTGCGGGTGTAGCGAAATGCTTGTGTTCCAAGCTCCAACCGTGCAGTAGTATCAAACAATTCACAACAATACACTCATCTAAAAGAAAAAGAATGGAATGAAGAAATGTATCAATTTTAGATGGAGTGACATCGACTAAAATACAGTAGAATAGAATACAGTGTACATATATGAGATGAGTAAAGCATGTCCAAAATTCCGTCAACAGTCACACTGTGGCAGGAATAAATTCAACTACACACAAATGAAAGTAAACAATGCAGGTAACAAAACGTTACATGACCTACAGCCTGTAACGAACTTCATCTGTTGTTTTAAGAGAGTCAGACCGAAATGCAGCGTGTAGGTTACTCATGACTTTTAATGAAGATAATGCGGTACATGAAATAACTGAAAATACAAAAACAACAAACGAGTGAAACTAATTACAGCCTATCTGGTGACTAACACAGAGACAGGTACAATCACCCACGAAATACAACGCGCACTCAGGCTGCCTAAATACGGTTCCCAATCCGAGACAACGAGAATCAGCTGACTCCAATTAGGAATCGCCTCAGGCAGCCAAGCCTAACTAGACACACCCCTAATAATACACACTCCCAATTACTACAAACCCCAATACGAAATACAACATATAAACCCATGTCACACCCTGGCCTACCCAAACATATAACAAAAACACAAGATACAATGACCAAGGCGTGACAGAACCCCCCCCTAAGGTGCGGACTCCGGGACGCACCTCAAGAGCATAGGGAGGGTCTGGGTGGGCGTCTGTCCATGGTGGCGGTTCTGGCTCGGGACGTGGACCCCACTCCATAAATGTCCTAGTTCCTCCCCTTCGCGTCCTAGGATAATCCACCTTCTCCGCCGACCATGGCCTAATAGTCCTCACCCTGATCCCCACATAACTGAGGGGCAGCTCGGGACCGAGGGACAGCTCGGGACCGAGGGGCAGCTCGGGACCGAGGGGCAGCTCGGGACAGAGGGGCAGCTCGGGACAGAGGGGCAGCTCGGGACAGAGGGGCAGCTCGGGACAGAGGGGCAGCTCGGGACAGAGGGGCAACTCGGGACAGAGGGGCAGCCCGGGACAGAGGGGCAGCCCGGGACAGAGGGGCAGCCCGGGACAGAGGGGCAGCCCGGGACAGAGGGGCAGCCCGGGACCGAAGCAGCCCGGTACTGAGAGGGAGCCCAGTACAGAGAGGAAGCCTAGTACTGAGAGGAAGCTCAGTACTGAGAGGAAGCTCAGGCAGGTAGTAGGCTCCGGTAAATCCTGGCTGGCTGGTGGACCTGGATGATTCAGGTTGTCTGGCCGATCTAGAAGATCTTGGCAGACTGGCACTTCTGGCGGATCCTGGCAGACTGGCACTTCTGGTGGATCCTGGCAGACTGGTGACGCTGGGCCGACTGGCGGCGCTGGGCAGACAGGAGACTCCGGCAGCGCAGGAGAGGAGAAAGGCTCTGGCTGCGCTGAACAGGCGAGGCGCACTGGACGCGCTGGGCCGACTGGGAGCACTGGTGGCGCTGGACAGACAGATAGATCTTGACAGCAGTGTAGGCACAGGACGTGCAAGGCTAGGGATGTGCACAGGAGGCCTGGTGCGTGAGGCTGGCACCAACTTCACCAGCTGACTAACACGCACCTCAGGTTGAGTATAGAGAGCCAAGCAAGTTAATGTATCAGTTTACTAAACAGTTTACTAAACAACTATGGTATTGGTTGAGAGAATGCCAAGAATGTGCAAAGCTGTCATCAAGGCAAAGGGTGGCTACTTTGAAGAATCTCAAATATAAAATGTATTTTGATTTGTTAAACACTTTTTTGGTTACTACGTGATTCCAAATGAGTTATTTCATAGTTTTAGTCTTCACTATTATTCTACAATGTAGTAAATAGCAAAAATAAAGAAAAACCCTGGAATGAGTAGGTGTGTCCAAACTTTTGACTAGTACTTTATCAAAGGCAGAAATTGTTATCTAGTTATCACTTAATACAACTCAAACTGTGTTTTATGATGGTTCTCCTGATGTTACTGAGTGTAAAGTGGGGGGGGGGGTGCACATGTACAGTAGTCTGTTCCCAGATTAAAAGCCTCTCCTCTGCCATCAAGGACAGCATTTACAACCTAACGCGCTGCCTCTTATTTCATCGTTCTTTGAGTGGAGTACTGAATGATGCATGAACCAGAGTGCTGACCGTGGGCGACGGGGACAAACTGTAATAACGTTCCTGAGTTATGAGTTTAAGGCTCAGAGAGGTGCTGGCACATTTGCCAATGATTATTCTAGAATACAACCATATGGTCATTGTCATACCAGGGAGAAACTCTTCCCAGCAAGCAAAATAGGTTGCAATGACATCGTTATGATGTATTTTATGTTGTGGTCAGGTTGTGTACTGGTTGTTTAAGGAGGTTTTGTTAATGTCGTTTAATCAACCATAAACATGTATCTTTATCTGGTTTTAACCTAATGATCTGACGAGATCATAAGAACCATAATATGACTTATTTCTCACGATGCCTTGATCTCGCCATCATTTTCTTTCTATTTTTTGGAGTGTAACAAAGACCACGTGATTACATAATGTGCCACATTTTGCACGCCGGGCAAGTCGTAGTGGGATTTGTCTATTATTTTTTAGGAGTTACTATAATATTATAAAAAATGAAAAAATGAATCAGTCATTTCAAGAAGGTTGAAAAATTGCCTCGTAGAAGACATAACATAAGTTGATTCAAAAACATACCAAGATGTAGCAAGTTATATTATAACTCAATGCCCTAAGTAAAGTGTTATTGAATCTTTTTTTGCAGGCGTGGTCAAGACAGCTCTGCCCAATATGGACCGTGAGGCACGGGACCAGTATCTGTTGGTGATCCAGGCCAAGGACATGGTGGGCCAGATGGGAGGACTCTCTGGGACCACCTCCGTCATGGTGACTCTCACTGACGTCAACGACAACCCACCACACTTCTCTCGCAGTAAGCCCTTCTTACAATGACAACCTACACCAGCCAATCCCGGACAATACTGGGCCAATCATGGCCGGTTGTGGATTCAAACCAGGGTGTCTGTAGTGATGCCTCAAGCACTGAGACGCAGTGCCTTAGACAACTGCACCACTCTGGAGTCCAAAGACTGTAAAAATGTGACCGGATGCGTCTCTGCTTGGCACTCAGCATTAAGGAGATAGACTGAGGGTAAGGCTCTGCGATAGAGTTATGTCCAGGGGGTGTAATTGTACATCATGCTGCCTCAAGAGAGAAACAGGAGATAGGCTCCTGCTCCTATGAACCATTCCGGCTCTCTCGTGGGTCTAAAGTTTGATTTTTAATAAGGGCAAAAATAACATTGATTTAATAAAACTGTATATAGATACTGTATACAATATTTTGTGGGCCAGACTATATCTACAGGACCATAATCAACCACAGAACACCATTACTCAACTCGAAAAGGCTATTTTTTACCATTTTTTTATCGCTACCTAATGAAAGGTGGTGCCATTGTTAAGAAGACGGTATTGAGACAATGCTATAACAGCATTATTGAGTGATAGAGAAGGGGTTGACCCATCTATCTCTATTTTCAGATCAAAAAGCACCATCCCAGTGACTTGTGGAGAATGAGCATGCTTTTGTCTACCTGCCCATGGACTTCAAGTGAAATTAGCAGGCTGGCTAAATCTGGCACGTTCACAGAAATGTTGAATAATGTACTTTGTCACTTTCAAATAAACTTAATAAGTTGCAAACCTGAAGGTTCCATGGTTCCTTGAGATGTGTGTAACAGTGTTGGGCTGCGTGGCGCAGCGGTCTAAGGCACTGCATCTCAGTGCTAGAGGCGTCACTACAGACTCTGGTTTGATTCCAGGCTGTATCACATTCAGGCCGTGATTGGCCTGTATCACATTCAGGCCGCCCTATGAGTCCCATAGGGCATCTGGGTTTGGCAGGTGTAGGCCGTCATTGTAAATGAGAATTTGTTCATATCTGACTTGTCCAGTTAAATAAAGGTTAAATATATAGAGATTTTTTAATGACTCAGCCAGGGATCGAGCTCCCAACCTTCCAATCTCAGGGTGGACACAAACCAGAAGTTGTTGGTTGAGAAGGAAATGGTGGTGGGAATCTATCCACAGACGTGTCAGACTCACACAATAGTTAATATAGCTCAATCTGCACAGGGCAGAGGAACCCTACAGAAACATAACAACAGAAACAGGTAGAATTCATTTAGCAACAGGGCGATGAGCGTGGACATAGAGCGAAGATGGAAAATGGTATCATCAATAACTTGTATGTGTGGGCTGTTTTTATAATTTTCCTCTTCTCTCTGTCTCTCTCTGTCTCTCTCTCTCTCTCTCTGCCTGTAGAAAGTTATCAATTCAGCATGTCTGAGTCCCTGCCAGTGGCCTCAGTGGTAGCCAAGATAAAGACGCTAGACTCGGATGTGGGGCCCAATGCTGAGATGGAGTACAGGATTGTGGATGGGGATGGCCTCGGGTTGTTCCGAATCACCCCCGACAGAGACACACAGGAAGGCCTCATCACTCTGCAAAAGGTATAATGCAGACCTTTCCTTTAAAGGAAGCCATCGCTTGAGGTCTGCTATAGTATTGCACTGTCCTCATGGACACCCTATAATACCAATAGATAAACGTGTCCGTATTAGGACAGTGGAAGTTGTGTCAGAGTCAGAGTTTGAAGTTGGTGTCAAAGCGACAACAACACCAATTCAAATCTCCAAGTGAGATTGACACATTCCATGGATGTGTAACTCTTGTCCATGGACACTCTATAGATGCAGATCCTTAATCTAATGCTTTTCCAACTCTGGTCCCAGATAGCTACTTTGTGTGCATGCCTTTGCTCCACGCTGGCAATAACACAACTGATACAGGTAATCATTTTTAATTTAACCAGGAAATTCCCATTGAGAGACAGGCTTATGTGAAACAGGTGTGTTAGTACTAGGCTGGAACTAAAGCCGGTACACACCATAGCTCCTCTGGCTGTGTTCATAATATGTCTTGCCTACTTTATTATTAACCTTTAATTAACTAGAC
The DNA here is from genome assembly GCF_021184085.1 of Oncorhynchus gorbuscha. Lineage (NCBI taxonomy): Eukaryota > Metazoa > Chordata > Actinopteri > Salmoniformes > Salmonidae > Oncorhynchus > Oncorhynchus gorbuscha. The sequence goes on from NC_060194.1 coordinate 324,598, forward strand.
AAGTCAGTTAAGGACAAGTCAGTTAAGAACAAATTCTTATTTACAATGACGGCCTAGCAGGGAACAGTGGATTAACTGCCTTGTTCAGGGGCAGAATGACAGATTTTTACCTTGTCAGCTCAGGGATTCGATTCAGCAACCTTTTGGTTACTGGCCCACCACTCTAACCACTAGGCTACATGCTGCCCCCTACTATTTACTAAAACTACATACTGTCTACTAATTATATTACATACCATTTAGAATGTACTGTTTAGTATAAATGTATGCAGTAAGCAACAAATATCAACATACTAGGATTATCCATATGGAGAATGCATTCAAAATGTGCACTTCTGTTGTTTCCCTTCGTTCATGTTGATACAGACCTCCTCTTATCTGATTATAAGCTGTTGTAAAACACACATGGGTCTGAAAACACGATTCTCTTGCTCAAAAGCCTGCAGCGAATTCTACTAGATGAAAAACCAAAATGAGTATGACATCCTAGCATTTAAAGCACATGACATTTTAGAAATTTGACATACTATAAAACTATATTATATTTTTGCAAATCCAATTCATCTTCGATTTAGAACACAAGTATGGGTATTAATACACGGCCAAAGTCTGTAAGATGTCCCTTGGAATTTGAAGAATTTGAATTCTAAATGATTCTTAAGTTTCTCTGAACCTAATCATAAAGCTTTTGACTCTTGACAAAATATGGAGATAAAAATATCTCTTTAGCTTTTTTATACAATTTGAATTATTTACAGACAATGAGTGTATGCTCAATACTTTTAATTATTTACAGACAATGAGTGTATGCTCAATACTTTGCATTTGATATCTTAAAAAGCAGTAATTTCATAACTTTGACAGGATGAATAAATGAGGAGGTGCGCGAGTGCGTCAGAAAACATTTTCAGGGTCTTGTATCTTTGTCTTAAGATCAATATTTTACCTTGGCACAGTTATGTACTGTACATCAAAATTTTCATGTTCCTATTGTTCCTCACTTCCTTCCTTCCCTCTCGTTCATCTCTCTCTCTCCCCTCCCTCTCTTCCTTATTTTTGTATTTACTCCCTTCCATATTTAAGAAAAACTTTGTCTCTTTTCTCAATCCTCAGTGGCATTATTATTCACCCCCCTTGGAATTTTTCCTATTTTGTTGCCTTACAATCTGGTATGAACATTTATTTTTTGGGTGAGTTTGTATCATTTGACTTACACAACATGCCTACCACTTTGAAATATTTTTTGTGACACAAACGAGGAATAAGAGAAAAAACAGAACTTGAGCGTGCATAACTATTCACCCCCCAAAAGTCAATACTTTGTAGAGCCACCTTTTGCAGCAATTACAGATCCAAGTCTCTTGGGGTATGTCTCTAAAATCTTTGCACATCTAGCCACTGGGATTCTTGCCCCATTCTTCAAGACAAAACTGCTCCAGCTCCTTCAAGTTGGATGGGTTTCCGCTGGTTTACAGCAATCTTTAAGTCATACCACAGATTCTCAATTGGATTGAGGTCTGGGCTTTGACCTAGCCATTCCAAGACATTTAAATGTTTCCCCTTAAACCACTCGAGTGTTGCTTTAGAAGTATGCTTAGGGTCATTGTCCTCTCTGGAGGACTGAAACAGGTTTCCCTCAAGAATTTCCCTGTATTTAGCGCCATCCACAATTCCTTCAATTCTGACAAGTTTCCCAGTCCCTGCCGATGAAAAACATCCACACAGCATGATGCTGCCACCACCATGCTCCACTGTGGGGATGGTATTTTCGGGGTGATGAAAGGTGTTGGGTTTGCGCCAGACATAACATTTTCTTTGATGGCCAAAAAGCTCAATTTTAGTCTTATCTGACCAGAGTACCTTCTTCCATATGTTTTGGGAGTCTCCCACGTGCCTTTTGGCGAACACAAAACGTGTTTGCTTATTTGTTTCTTTAAGCAATGGCTTTTTTTCTGGCCACTCTTCCATAAAGCCCGGCTCTGTGGAGTGTACGGCTTAAAGTTTTCCTATGGACAGATACTCCAATCTCCGCTGTGAAGCTTTGCAGATCCTTCAGGGTTATCTTTGGTCTCTTTGTTGCCTCTGATTAATGCCCTCCTTGCCTGGTCCATGAGTTTTGGTGGGCGGCCCTCTCTTGGCAGGCTTGTTTTGATGCCATGTTCTTTCCATTTTTTAATAATGGATTTAATGGTGCTCCGATGGATGTTCAAAGTTTTGGATATTTTTTTTATAACCCAAACCTGATCTGTACTTCTCCACAACTTTGTCCCTGACCTGTTTGGAGAGGTCCTTGGTCTTCATTGTGCCCCTTGCTTAGTGGAGTTGTAGAATCTGGGGCCTTTCAGAACAGGTGTATATATACTGAGATCATGTGACAGATCACGTGACACTTAGGTGCACACAGGTGGACTTTTTAAAAATGAATTATGTGACTTCTGAAGGTAATTGGTTGCACCAGATGTTATTTAGGGGCTTCACAACAAAGAGGGGAATGTATATGCACACACCACTTTTCAGTTTTACGCTTTTTAAAATGTTTTTGAAACAAGTTATTTTTTTCATTTCTCTTCACCATTTAGGACTATTTTGTGTATGTCCATTTATATGAAATCAAAATAAAAATCCATTTAAATTACAGGTTGTAATGCAGCAAAATAGGAAAAATGCCAATGGGGATGAATGATTTTGTAAGGCACTATATTGTGTAGTAATTGTGTAGTAATCATGCTACATACTATTTCGAATTGCTATTTTTATTTATTTAACCTTTATTTAACAGTTGATGTTGAGATGTTACTTGGACTCTGAAGCATTTATTTGGGCTGCGATTTCTGAGGCTGGTAACTCTAATGAACTTATCCCCTGCTGTAGAGGTAACTCTGGGTCCTCCTTTCCTGTGGCAGTCCTCATGAGAGCCTGTTTCATCATAGAGCTTGATGATTTTTGCCACTGCAGTTGAAGAAACGTTCAAAGTTCTTGAAGTGTTCCTCATTGACTGACCTTCATGCCTTAAAGTAATGATGGATTGTCATTTCTCTTTGCTCATTTGAGCTGTTCTTGCCATAATATGGACTTGGTCTTTAACCAAATAGGGCTATATTCTGTATACCACCCCTACCTTGTCACAACACAACTGATTGGCTCAAAAGCATTAAGAACTAAATAACTTCCACAAATTAACTTTTAACAAGGCACACCTGTTAATTGAAATTATTTCCAGGTGACTACCTCATGAAGCTGGTTGAGAGAATGCCAAGCGTGTGCAAAGCTGTCATCAAGGCAAAGGGTGACTACTTTGAAGAATCTCAAATATAAAATATGTTTCACACTTTTTTGATAACACATATGGAATAGTAGTAGTAGTAGTTGGAATAGTAATTTCATAGTTTTGAAGTCTTCACTGTTTATTGTAAAATGTAGAAAATAGTAAAAATAAAGAAAAACACTTGAATGTGTAACTGTCTCCAAACTTTTGACTGGTACTGTATGGCAGGGCAGATTGACCCGCATGCATCGCGCTAATCCGCTTGGTGGGAATTGTAACGTGGCTCATATAATACAGTGTTGCTACACTGTCCCATTCGAACACAATGGCCTCAGGGTTGCCATCCCACTTCTGACACCAATGTAGCTCATTTAGGGGGTAGTCCCAACCAGGACGCAAACCCGGGTGCAGCGACTGTCCAGCCAACACCTTTACAACAAGAGGTCTGAAACCTCTTGAGGTCGATAGGTGTTGAGTTAAGGTCGCTACATCACCCCCCACGCTTCTCTATACCAAGTCCCTCACGTGTGTACGCCTCTCCGATGGCCTCACGGGCACCATCACACTTCTGAAACCAACGTAGAAAATGGCAGGACAGGAATGCGAACCCAGGTTGCTGGCTTGAAAGGCAAACACCCTACGCATAGCACAAATAGGGTTAACCCACTTTGTAGGAATTGCAACGTGGCTCATATTTATTTATTTTTATTTCACCTTTATTTAACCAGGTAGGTAAGTTGAGAACAAATTCTCATTTACAATTGCGACCTGGCCAAGATAAAGCAAAGCAGTTCAACACGAACAACAGCACTGAGTTACACATGGAGTAAAACAAACATACAGTCAGTAATACAGTAGAAAAATGAGTCTATATACAATGTGAGCAAATGAGGTGAGATAAGGAAGGTAAAGGCAAAAAAAGGCCATGGTAGCGAAGAAAATACAATATAGCAAGTAAAAAAATTTTACACTGGAATGGTAGATTTGCAGTGGAAGAATGTAGAGTAGTAGAGATAGAAGTAATGGGGGTGCAAAACAGCTGGTGCTTAAAGCTAGTGAGGGGGATAAGTGTTTCCAGTTTCAGATATTTTTGTAGTTCGTTCCAGTCATTGGCAGCAGAGAACTGGAAGGTGAGGCGGCCAAAGTAAGAATTGGTTTCGGGGGTGACCAGAGAGATATACCTGCTGGAGCGCATGCTACAGGTGGGTGCTGCTATGGTGACCAGCGAACTGAGATAAGGGGGGGACATACCAGGCAGGGTCTTGTAGATGACATGGAGCCAGTGGGTTTGGCGACGAGTATATATGCCATTTAGCAGACGCTTTTATCCAAAGCGACTTACAGTCATGTGTGCATACATTCTACGTATGGGTGGTCCCGGGGATCGAACCCACTACCCTGGCGTTACAAGCGCCATGCTCTACCAACTGACCAGCCAACGAAAGCATACAGGTCGCAGTGGTGGGTAGTATATGGGGCTTTGCTGACAAAATGGATGGCACTGTGATAGACTGTATCCAATTTATTGAGTAGAGTATTGGAGGCTATTTTGTAAATGACGTCGAGGATCGGTAGGATAGTCAGTATTACAAGGGTATGTTTGGCAACATGAGTGAAGGAGGCTTTTTTTGCAAAATAGGAAGCCAATTCTAGAATTAACTTTGGATTGGATATGTTTAACATGAGTCTGGAAGGAGAGTTTACAGTCTAACCAGACACCTAGGTATTTGTAGTTGTCCACATATTCTAAAACAGAACCGTCCAGAGTAGTGATGTTGGATGGGCGGGCAGGTGCAGGCAGCGATCGGTTGAGGAGCATGCATTTAATTTTACTTGTATTTAAGAGCAATTGGAGGCCACGTAAGGAGAGTTGTATGGCATTGAAGCTCGTCTGGAGGGTTGTTAACACAGAGTCCAAAGAAGGGCCAGAAGTATACAGAATGGTGTTGTCTGCGTAGAGGTGGATCAGAGACTCACCAGCAGCAAGAGCGACATCATTGATGAAAACAGAGAAGAGAGTCGGTCCAAGAATTGAACCCTGTGGCACCCCCATAGAGACTGCCAGAGGCCTGGACAACAGGCCCTCCGATTTGACACACTGAACTCTGTCAGAGAAATAGTTTGTGAACCAGGCGAGGCAATCATTTGAGAAACCAAGTCTATCGCGGATGAGGATATGGTGATTGACAGAGTCGAAAGCCTTGGCCAAGTCAATGAATACGGCTGTGCAGTATTGTTTCTTATCGATGGTGGTTAAGATATCATTTAGGACCTTGAGCGTGGCTGATGTGCGCCCATGACCAGCTCTGAAACCAGATTGCATAGTGGAGAAGGTATGGTGGGATTCGAAATGGTCGGTAAATCTGTTTGTTGACTTGGCTTTCGAAGACCTTAGAAAGGCAGGGTAGGATAGATATAGGTCTGTAGCAGTTTGGGTCAAGAGTGTCCCCCCCTTTGGTAGAGGGGGATGACCGCAGCTGCTTTCCAATCTTTGGAAATCTCAGACGACACGAAAGAGGTTGAAGATGCTAGTAATAGGGGTTGCAGATCATTTTAGAAAGAAAGGGTCCAGATTATATAGCCCGGCTGATTTGTAGGGGTCCAGATTTTTCAGCTCTTTCAGAACATCAGCTGACTGGATTTGGGAGAAGGAGAAATGGGGAAGGCTTGTGCGAGTTGCTGCGGGGGGTGCAGTGCTGTTGACCGGGGTAGGGGTAGCCAGGTGGAAAGCATAGCCAAATTCTCAATTATAGTGGATTTAGAATATACTATTTAATAAAAACACAGTAAGAAACAAATGTCAACATCATCCATACAAATATTATTTAATCTAATGCACAATCGCATTGTTTCCAGCCATTTTTTCATTTTGATACAGCACATCCCCTTATGTTATTATCAGCAGTTGTCAAACACACACAAGGTCCCAAAAGATAATTCTCTTCCTCAATAGCATGCAGCGTATTCATACTAGATGAAAAGCCAAAAGAATTGTCGAAATTGTCAAAATTTTACATACAATATTTTCACATTCCCAACTGGGCTACTATTTAGAACTCAAGTACTGGTATTCAGACATGCCCAAAGTCTGACCCTCCGTACTCCTTTCCCTACTTCCTTCAATAAATATCTCTCTTTCCCTTTCAAATCGGTAGGGCCTGGACTTTGAGACCAAGTCGAGCTACACCCTACGTGTCGAGGTGTCCAATAGAAACATCGACCTGCGATTCCTCTCCCTTGGCCCATTTAGCGACACAGCTACAGTGCGCCTCATCGTGGAGAACGTGGACGAGCCGCCTGTCTTCTCCTTGCCGCTCAGCAAGATGTTAATATCGGAGGCAGCAAAGGTGGGCACCACCATCGGGACGGTATCCGCACATGACCCCGATTCCACCAACAGTCCCATCAGGTAGGGGTGTGGCAAGGATTCATCATCGCAAGTTCCAAATCGTAATGCTCTGTTACTGTTTGAACGTTTTTGATCAGTTCTATTTTGTGTTTCTACGACAAATACATTTGCTGGTTGTTCAACTGCTTGTTATGTACATGGTATGCATCAGTTGTAGCCTTCATCATTTGATGTTTGAATGTTCCTTATTATAACAGCCTGCATAAATGTACAGTATGCATCCCTGATTAATGCATTGCCCACAGATGGTCCATAGAATGCGTTTATACGGCGGGGGCTGTTGAATCTGGCCCATGATAGGAAGCCTCTTCAATAGGCTCTCTCTCCTGTCGACACTCCAGGTACTCAATAGACCGCAACACCGACTTGGAGCGTTTCTTCAACATAGACGCCACCACCGGTGTCATCAGCACCGCCAAGCGCCTGGACAGAGAAGTCAACGCCATACATAACATCACCATCTTCGCCATGGAGAGCTGTAAGTGTTCTTACTATGCTCTGTCTGCACAGTTGCTACATTATATCTGAGTTCTTGTCAATCACTGTTTACACCTTAAGGATACACAATGGAGTTGCTAATTGTGTACATCAAAAGTTTGCTTTCTATACAGTGAGGTGATTTCTGGACAATATGTCTATTTAAGAGACCCCTAAAGAGCACCCCTAGAGGCAAATGTTATGCCTCTTCAACAGTGACATCAAATACAATTTAAGAATATTTCACACGGACAAATCCCAAATTATCTTTAAAATTAAGTAAATCCTGTATCCTAAAAGATATACTTAAGCTTCCTGTACTATTTCCCAATGAATATAATTAGTAGAAGGCTCACTGAGATGTTGTCAAATTCTCCCGGAAGTCTGAAAATTAGTAGGGAGAACGTGCACAGACCCTTCATCTCCTTGACTTTTAAAGGAGAGTTTGAGCAGATGCTCTGCTGCTACAGAGGTTGACTGCAGTTGATCGCTGACTCTAGAACTTGTGGTGTTTGATCGAGCTTCACCTTGATTCAGAACGATGGCCGAAGCTGATCCACACACACACGCTTTCCTCCCAATGCCCGGGCTCTCCCGCTGCAGACTTTGTCTGTGACCTTCACCAAAATAAGTGCACCTGTTCCCCAATCATTCCATCTGACTCAGTACTACTGAGGCTGGAGTTCAATTAAACCTGCACCGTGGCAAACCCCCATTGGGGTTGGAGGAGTGTAACATTGCTCCTTAATCATTTTACTTTCAACATGTTTAAGTAGATTTCTAACTACTCAAACATAACGAATCCCGAGCTGACAAAGTAAAAATATGTCTTTCTGCCCCTGAGCAGTTATCGCTCTGGATAAGAGCGTCTGCTAAATGACTTAAATGTAAATGTAAATGTTATCCCAAGGGTTCTCCTAAGGGGACAGCTGATGAACCCCTTTGTAACCTTTTTTTCTACGAGTGCACAGTACTATCTACTCTAACATTGCTCCTGAGTCAATGACATTTCACTTTCAACATATCAGTAGAATTGAGTAGGGTACTCTAATGTCCCTCCTTGTACATTTAATTGAACTTTTAACATATTTTATTAGAATAGAGTACGACTATAACCATTCCTCAGTCAATTTCATATGACATTCAAAACATTTTAAGCAGTGCAATTAATTAGACAATGAGTGAATATTGAATAAAACTCAAATCGAAGTAGATATAACGGGCATTTTTGCAAGGGACAGTATATGAATTCTTTATTTTTTGTATTTTACCTTTATTTAACCAGGTAGGCCAGTTGAGAAAAAGTTCTCATTTACAACTGCGACCTGGCAGTAGCAGATAAACATAAAGCAAAGCAGTGCAACACAAACAACAACACAGAGTTACACATGGAACAAACGTACAGTCAATGACACAATAGAAAAAGTCTTTATACAGTGTGTGCAAATGGCGCAAGGAGGTAAGGCAATAAATAGGCCATAGGCCAATAGTAGCGAAGAAATTAACACTGGAGTGATAGATGTGCAGATGCTGATGTGCAAGTAGAAATACTTGTGCGCAAAAGAGCAAAAAAGTTTTAAAAAACAATATGGGGATGAGGTAGGTAGATTGGACGGGCAATTTACAGATGGGCTGTGTACAGCTGCAGCAATCGGTAAACTGCTCAGATAGCTGATGCTTAAAGTTGGAGGGAGATATAAGTCTCCAACTTCAGCGATTTTTGCAATTCGTTCCAGTCATTGGCAGCAGACAGCTGGAAGGAAAGGTGGCCAAAGGGGGTGGTGGCTTTGGGGATGACCAGTGAGATATACAGTCGAAGTCGGAAGTTTACATACACCTTAGCCAACTACATTTAAACTCAGTTTTTCACAATTCCTGACATTTAATCCTAGTAAAAATTCCCTATCTTAGGTCAGTTAGGATCACCACTTTATTTTAAGAATGTGAAATGTCAAAATAATAGTAGAGAGAATGTTTTATTTCAGCTTTTATTCACATTCCCAGTGGGTCAGAAGTTTACATACACTCAATTAGTATTTGGTAGCATTACCTTTAAATTGTTTGACTTGGGTAAAACGTTTTGGGTAGCCTTCCACTAGCCTTCCACAATAAGTTGGGTGAATTTTGGCCCATTCCTCCTGACAGAGCTGGTGTAACTGAGACAGGTTTGTAGTTCACCTTGCTCGCACTCGCTTTTCAGTTCTGCCCACAAATTTTCTATGGGATGGAGGTCAGGGCTTTGTGATGGCCACTCCAATACCTTGACTTTGTTGTCCTTAAGACATTTTGCCACAACTTTGTAAGTATGCTTGGGGTCATTGTCCATTTGGAAGACCCATTTGTGACCAAGCTTTAACTTGGTGTATCTCTGATGTCTTGAGATGTTGCTTCAATATATCCACATAATTTTCTATCCTCGTGATGCCATCCATTTTGTGAAGTGCACCAGTCCCTCCTGCAGCAAAGCACCCCCGCAACATGATGCTGCCACCCACGTGCTTCACGGTTGGGATGGTGTTCTTTGGTTTGCAAGCATCCCTCTTTTTCCTCCAAACATAACGACGGTCATTATGGCCAAACAGTTCTATTTTTGTTTCATCAGACCAGAGGACATTTCTCCAAAAAGTACGAACTTTGTCTCCATGTGCAGTTGCACACCGTCGTCTGGCTTTTTTACGGCAGTTTTGGAGCAGTGGCTTCTTCCTTGGTGAGCGGCCTTTCAGGTTATGTTAATATAGGACTTGTTTTACTGTGGATATAGATACTTTTTTACCTGTTTCCTCCAGCATCTTCACAAGGTCCTTTGCTGTTGTTCTGGGATTGATTTGTACTTTTCGCACCAAAGTACGTTCATCTCTAGGAGACAGAACGCGTCTCCTTCCTGAGCGGTTTGATGGCTGAGTGGTCCCATGGTGTTTATACTTGCGTACTATTGTTTGTACAGATGAACGTGGTACCATCAGGCGTTTGGAAATTGCTCCCAAGGATGAACCAGACTCGTGGAGGTCTACAATTTTGAAATGTGGAGGCAATTATTTTTATTAAGACTAACTCATTTGCATTCTCCTGTTCTATTGTTTTCTTTTCTTTCTTTCATTGTCTAGAAGCCAAAGGCATTATCCTTATCATGTTTGCGACCCTTGAAAGTTGTTGCATCTTTAAATCCCTCCTCTTTCTAATGGATATGAGCATTTCTGTCCATGAAACCGCTTGCATCTGCGGTGCGCATTATAGAATAGAGTTTTGAAATAGAACATTCCTGTGTAGGCTTACTGTCGTGTGTACATTGATGTGCCTGAAATGTGAATAAATAATAGTTTATCAACTGTTTAAGATAAACATTCTGATCTGTTCCATCAGCCCTAAATGATAGGCATACACCTCCAGTACATTACTTTGATAAGTATTTGTGGGGATTAAGAAGTGAGTATACACAATTCCCTGTCACGCCCTGACCTTAGAGATCCTTTTATGTCTCTATTTTGGTTTGGTCAGGGTGTGAGTTAGGGTGGGCATTCTATGTTGTGGGTTCTATGTTTTGTGTCTTTCTGCACCAGACAGAACTGTTTAGGTTTTCGTTCATTCTCTTTGTTATTTTTGTGAATCAGTGTTCAGTTCAAATAATAAAGATGAACACGTACCACGCTGCACCTTGGTCCTCCATTCCTTCCAACATGAACACCTACCACGCTGCACCTTGGTCCTCCATTCCTTCCAACAGCCATTACAGAACTACCCACCACCAAAGGACCAAGCAGCGTGGTGAAAGGGACTCTTGGACAGGTGAGCTATTTGGACTATGAGACAACCTGGGAGGAGGTAGAAAGTGGGTTAACTTTAATAATAAAGATGAACACCTACCACGCTGCACCTTGGTCCTCCATTCCTTCCAACAGCCGTTACATGCCCACAGAAAAATAAGTGGGTATACGGCATATACCCTCCACTACACTACTACTATTGAGGAAGAGAATCGTCTTTTCACACCCACGTGTATTTGACAACAGCTAATAATCAGAATAGGGGATGTCCTGTACAAAAATGAACAAATCACCATTACTGTCACGAGTCCGACCAAGGATGGCTTCCCTTCCCGGTCGGGTGGCGCTCGGCGGTCGTCGTCACCGGCCTATTAGCTGCCACTGATTGTCTTTCCTCCCCCTGCTTGTATGTTTATTGGTAGCACCTTCACTCTCTGTCCCCTGCGTTTGACTCCACACCCATGACACCCGGAGCATTACAGAATCCCGCACCTAAAGATTGAATGGAGTCAGCAGGAGCAGCAGCCAACCCTCTTCCATCGATGGAGGAACGGGTTCACCACCACACCACCGTCCTCCATCGGATCCGCGATGGATCAAGTAATGGAGAGAATGGACCGATGGGAGAGGAGTGGTCTCCTCTCTCCACCTTCGGCACCCCCGACTCCAGACTCCCCATCTCCCGACTCCAGCACCCTCCGTCTGACGCTACCAAGGACAGGTGTAGTCTCCGGGAGGACGTCCGCAGGGAGTTAGCATGTCGGGACACCGCTCTGTCACTGGATGAGCTGATTAACATGTCTATTCGACTGGACAATCTGCTGGCTGCCCACGGGCGTTCGGAGAGTGTCCTGCGCGTTCCACCACCCAGCCCCTCCGCTGGAGTCCAGACCAGGGTTCCACCGTGTGCATTCCCCCCGAGTATGCCAATTTGGCAATCACTTTCAGTAAAGTGAAAGCGACTAAATTACCACCTTATCGACCGGGAAGGGATTGTACGATAGATCTCCAGGTAAACGCTGCGCTTCCCAAGAGTCACGTGTACCCGTTGTCCCAGGAGGAGATGTTGGCTATGGAGACATATGTCACGGAGTCGCTGGGACAGGGGTACATTCGGCCCTCCATCTCACCCGTCTCCTCGAGTTTCTTTTTTGTGAGGAAAAAGGAGGGAGGTTTGCGTCCGTGTATTGATTATAGAGGTTGAAAGGCCATCACAGTGGGTTATAGTTACCCTCTACCTCTCATCGCTACTGCGGTGGAATCATTTCACGGAGCGCAGTTCTTCACAAAACTGGATCTCAGGAGCGCGTATAGTCTGGTGCGTATTCGGAAGGGAGACGAGTGGAAAACCGCATTTAGTACCACATCAGGCCACTATGAGTACCTCGTCATGCCGTATGGGTTAAAGAATGCTCCAGCCGTCTTCCAATCCTTTGTAGACGAGATTCTCAGGGACCTGTGCGGACAGGGAGTGGTGGTTTATATCGATGACATTCCGATCTACTCGGCCACTCACACCGCGCATGTGTCTCTGGTACGTACGGTGCTTGGTAGACTGCTGGAGCATGACCTATACGTAAAGGCTGAGAAATGCGTGTTCTCTAAACGAACCATCTCCTTTCTGGGTTAGCGCATTTCCACCTCGGGGGTGGTGATGGAGGGCGACCGCATTATGGCCGTGCGTAATTGGCCGACTCCGACCACGGTAAAAGAGGTGCAGCGGTTTTTGGGTTTTGCCAACTACTACCGGAGGTTTATCCGGGGTTTTGGCCAGATAGCGGCTCCCATTACCTCACTGCTGAAGGGGGCCCGGTGTGGTTGCAGTGGTCAGCAGAGGCGGACGGAGCTTTCAACAAGTTGAAGATGCTGTTCACCGATGCGCCCGTTTTGGCGCATCCCGACCCCTCTCTAGCATTCATAGTGGAGGTGGACGCGTCCGAGGATGGGGTGGGTGCCGTGCTATCACAGCGCTCGGGTACGCCACCAAAACTCCGCCCCTGTGCTTTTTTCTCAAGGAAGCTCAGCACAGCGGAGCGTACCTATGATGTGGGGGACCGGGAGTTGCTAGCGGTGGTTAGAGCTCTGAAGGTGTGGAGACACTGGCTTGAGGGGGCTAAGCACCCCTTTCTCATCTGGACCGACCACCAGAATCTGGAGTATATTCGGGTAGCTAGGAGACTTAACCCACGTCAGGCAAGGTGGGCCATATTCTTCACCTGGTTCCGGTTTACATTGTCGTAAAGACCGGGCTCCGAGAACGTAAAGGCTGACGCACTGTCCCGTCTTTACAACACGGAGGATGGGTCCACCGAACCTACTCCCATCCTTCCCGCCTTTAAACTGGTAGCACCAGTGGTATGGGAGGTGGACTCGGACATCGAGCGGGCGTAACGGGCGGAACCTGCGCCTCCTCAGTGTCCGGCGGGGCGTAAGTACGTGCCGTTTTGTGTTCGGGACAAACTGATTCGGTGGGCTCACGTCCTACCCTCCTCGGATCACCCTGGAGTGACGAGGACAGTGGGGAGCCTTCGGGGGGGGGTATTGGTGGCCTACTTTGGCAAAGGACGTTAAGGGTTATGTCTCATCCTTTTCGGTGTGCGCCCAGAGTAAGGCTCCTAGGCACCTTCCTAGAGGGAAGTTACAACTCCTCCCCGATCCACAACGGCCATGGTCACATCTATCCGTAGATTTCCTGACCGATCTTCCGCCGGCTCAGGGGAACACCACGGTTCTAGTGATTGTGGATCGGTTCTCTAAGTCCTGCCGTCTCCTCCCGTTGCCCGGTATCCCTACAGCCCTACAGACTGCGGAGGCATTATTCATCCATGTCTTTCGGCACTACAGGGTGCCGGAGGACATCGTTTCTGATCGGGGCCCCGAATTCACGTCCCGGGTCTGGAGGGCCTTCATGGAACATTTGAGGGTCTCTGTCAGCCTGACCTCCGGTTATCACCCCAAAGGTAATGGGCAGGTGGAGAGAGTGAACCAGGAGGTGGGTATGTTTCTGCGGTCGTATTGCCAGGATCGGCCAGGGGAGTGGGCACGAAACATTCCCTGGGCGGAAATGGCTCAGAACTCACTACGCCACTCCTCTACTAACGTGTCCCCTTGTCAGTGTGTGTTGGGGTACCAGCCGGTCCTGGCACCATGGCATCTGAGCCAGACCGAGGATCCTGCTTTGGAGGAATGGGTACAGCGCTCCAAAGAGACCTGGAGGGCCATCCAGGAATCTCTACAACAAGCGAGTGGACGGCAGAAGAGGAGTGCTGACCGCCACCGCAGTGAGGCCCCCGTCTTTTTACCGGGGGACAGGGTCTGGCTCTCGACCCGAAACCTACCCCTCCGCTTGCCCTGCCGGAAGCTGGGTCCGCAGTGTGTAGGGCCCTTTAAAGTCCTGAGGAGAATAAACGAGGTGTGTTATCGATTACAACTCCCTTCCTATTATCGTATTAACCCCTCGTTTCATGTGTCTCTCCTCAGGCCGGTGGTAGCTGGTCCCCTGCAGGACAGTGAGGTGCCGGAGGTCCCTCCCCCCCCTCTGGACATCGAGGGGTCCCCGGCGAATACGATCCGGGACATTCTGGACTCAAGACGCCGGGTGAGGGGCCTGCAGTACCTCGTGGACTGGGAGGGGTACGGTCCGGAGGAGAGGTGCTGGGTACCGGTGGGGGACATCTTGGATCCATCCATGTTGAGGGATTTCCATCGCCTCCATCCAGATCGCCCTGCACCTCGTCCTCCGGTCGACCTCGAGGCCGGTGTCGGCGCGCCCGCGCGTCGGGGGGGGGGGGGGGGTACTGTCACGAGTCCGACCGAGGGTGGCTTCCCTTCCCGGTCGTGTGGCGCTTGGTGGTCGTCGTCACCGGCCTACTAGCTGCCACTGATTGTCTTTCCTCCCCCTCCTTGTATGTTTATTGGTAACACCTGTTTGTAATGATTAGTTGGGCTTCTTTAGACAGCCGGCCCGCCTGTTTGTTGTGCGGGATTAATCATTGTAACCTTCGGCTCTGTAGTAGAGGAATGTGTTAGTTCCTGGTCGTTTTCAGTTGTACATTTTTCATTCCCTGTGTTTGGGGCCGTGAATATTGTGAGCACCCTGTGGTGCGTTGGTGCAATTAAAGAGCACAGCATTGCACTCTCTGTCTCCTGCGTTTGACTCCACACCCACGACACCCGGAGCATTACAATTAGACATTAGATTTCTCAGTATGTATGATTAGTATGTTAATATTTGTTTCTTACTGCATACAATTTTACCAAACAGTGAATACATTTTACATTTACATTTAAGTCATTTAGCAGACGCTCTTATCCGAATACTAAATAGTAGGAAGTTTGAGTACACAGTATGCAGTTTTAGTAAGTAGGAAAGACAGATTTCGGACACAGCCATAGACAAATATGCATATTGATTTGAATTATGTTGAGTAAAGAGAGTGTGAGTTTGCTCCAATATCAAAGTAGCTACTTGACATGAAGATGCAGAGAGAACAGTCTATGGTTTGGGTGGCTGGAGTCTTTAACGATTTTCTGGGCCTTCCTTTCACATGATATAGAGGTCCTGGATGGCAGGGAGTTTGGACCCAGTGATGTACTGGGCTGTCTGCACCACCCTCTTTAGCGCCATGTCATACCAAGCCGTGTTACATCCGGTCAAGAAGCTGTCAATGGTACAGCTGTAGAACCTTTTGATGGTTAGAGGGCCCTCAACGCTAAACCTTTTCAACCTCCTGAAGGGGAAGAGGCACTGTCACGCCTTCTTCATTCTTCCTGTGTGTGGACTACCGTAACTCCTTAGTGATTTGGACACTGAGGAACATGAAGCGCTCGACTCGTTCCACTGCAGCCCTGTTGATGTGTCAGGGACACAGCTGATGTGAATAGTAGTACTTCTCTTCTTTGTCATCCAGGAGATAGGTCGCATCACAGAGCTCATCTTTCCTGAAAGGAGAAATAAATACAGTTTTGTAAATGTCTTGTAGTTATGTCTAGATAGAAAAATATCAAAAAAGCACTAGGTAGTTTACATACACAATAAACAGGGTCCCTGTGGGACCACAATTGCTTTGCAGCATGTGCAGGATTTGCTAGTCAGTATACCATTTGAATAAACTTGATATCCTAAATAGTGGTGTGTTTGCATTGGCTGAAAAATATAGGCTATACAGCACTAGTTCAGCCAGCCAGGAGGGAGATTGACTGATCAATTGTTTCATCCAGGAAAGAGGTTTCATCCGAGCAGGGGTTCAACAAAAAGTAGTAAAATCTTTTAAAAAAGGAGTTATTCAAAAAGCAACAAAAACAAATCCATAAATCAGCACAGCACAGGTCTACACAATATAAACGACTCAGAACAGGTCTACACAATATAAACGACTCAGCACAGCACAGGTCTACACAATATAAACGACTCAGCACAGGTCTACACAATATAAACGACTCAGCACAGGTCTCAGCACACAGGTCTACACAATATAAACGACTCAGCACAGGTCTACACAATATAAACGACTCAGCACAGGTCTACACAATATAAACGACTCAGCACAGGTCTACACAATATAAACGACTCAGCACAGGTCTACACAATATAAACGACTCAGCACAGGTCTACACAATATAAACGACTCAGCACAGCACAGGTCTACACAATATAAACGACTCAGCACAGGTCTACACAATATAAACGACTCAGCACAGCACAGGTCTACACAATATAAACGACTCAGCACAGCACAGGTCTACACAATATAAACGACTCAGCACAGGTCTACACAATATAAACGCACAGGTCAGCACAGCACAGGTCTACACAATATAAACGACTCAGCACAGGTCTACACAATATAAACGCACAGGTGCAGCACAGCTACACAATATAAACGGTCTACACAATATAAACGACTCAGCACAGGTCTACACAATATAAACGACACAGCACAGGTCTACACAATATAAATGACTCAGCACAGGTCTACACAATATAAACGACTCAGCACAGGTCTACACAATATCTACAAATATAAATGCACAGGTCTACACAATATAAACAGCACAGGTCTACACAATATAAACGACTCAGCACAGGTCTACACAATATAAACGACTCAGCACAGGTCTACACAATATAAACGTCTACACAATATAAACGACAGGTCAGCACAGCACAGTCTACACAATATAAATGACTCAGCAGCACAGGTCTACACAATATAAACGACAGCAGCACAGGTCTACACAATATAAACGACTCAGCGACACAGCAGACACAGGTCTACACAATATAAACGACTCAGCACAGGTCTACACAATATAAACGACTCAGCACAGGTCAGCACAGCACAGTCTACAAATCTATAAAACGACTGACTCAGCACAGGTCTACACAATATAAACGACTCAGCACAGGTCTACACAATATAAATGACACAGCACAGGTCTACACAATATAAACGACTCAGCACAGGTCTACACAATATAAACGACTCAGCACAGGTCTACACAATATAAACGACTCAGCACAGTCTACACAATATAAACGACTCATCACAGCACAGGTCTACACAATATAAACGACGCAGCACAGCACAGGTCTACACAATATAAACGACTCATCACAGCACAGGTCTACACAATATAAACGACTCATCACAGCACAGGTCTACACAATATAAAGCACACAGCACAGCACAGGTCTACACAATATAAACGACTCAGCACAGCACAGGTCTACACAATATAAACGACTCAGCACAGGTCTACACAATATAAACGACAGGTGCAGCACAGCACAGGTCTACACAATATAAACGACTCAGCACAGGTCTACACAATATAAACGACACAGCACAGGTCTACACAATATAAACGACTCAGCACAGGTCTACACAATATAAACGACTCTACACAATATAAACACAGCACAGGTCTACACAATATAAAACGACACTCACACAATATAAACGACACAGCACAGGTCACAGCAGCACAGGTCTACACAATATAAACGACTCAGCACAGCACAGGTCTACACAATATAAACGACTCAGCACAGCACAGGTCTACACAATATAAACGACTCAGCACAGGTCTACACAATATAAACGATGCAGCACAGCACAGGTCTACACAATATAAACGACTCAGCACAGGTCTACACAATATAAACGACACAGCACAGGTCTACACAATATAAACGACTCAGCACAGGTCCACACAATATAAACGACACAGCACAGGTCTACACAATATAAACGACTCAGCACAGGTCCACACAATATAAACGACTCAGCACAGGTCTACACAATATAAACGACACAGCACAGGTTTACACAATATAAACGACTCAGCACAGGTCTACACAATATAAACGACACAGCACAGGTCTACACAATATAAACGACTCAGCACAGGTCTACACAATATAAACGACTCAGCACAGGTCTACACAATATAAACGACACAGCACAGGTCTACACAATATAAACGACTCAGCACAGGTCTACACAATATAAACGACGCATCACAGCACAGGTCTACACAATATAAATGACGCATCAAAGTGGTCATGCTATTGAACAGTTCAACAGGCAAAAATGAACATGTTCATTAGTGATTTACATTGTTGTTTACATCACTTATGAAAGTGGACATGGAATGTAGTTGATAGAAGATTCCTCAACTTGTGCTAAATAGAAAAACAAGATACTCATCTTTGACTCAAGATGACTTGACCGAAGGAAATGCCATAAACAGAGCTGACAGGATTCCATATTCTTCATGTCAGATGCATAGTGTTATATAATATATTTCAATCTGATCGTTTTGTTCACATTATGATGTGGCTTATGTTACCGTTCCTTCCCTTTCTTTAGGCTAAACTGCTAGTTACACCAGCTACAATGGTGTTCTATGTAACCTGAAAGTACTTTGTAACTAACATTTATAGCAATAACTACACATTGTAGCTACAGCAGTAACACCAACAATCAATACCCATATCCAATGTTGCTACTTACAAGTGTCTGTCCAGCAGAATAAGGCCATCCCTTGCTTGCTCGAATGTGTCTTCCACAAAAACAAGCCTACGTGCTGAACAGCAACTTTCGGGGCTCAACTCATTTTGGTGGGGGATGGGCAATGCTGGTCATGTTCACTACCGGTCAAAAGTTTTAGAACTCATTCAGGGGTTTTTCTTTATTCGTACTATTTTCTACATTGTAAAATAATAGTGAAGCCATCAAAACTATAACACATAGGGAATCATGTAGTAACCAAATAAGTGTTAAACAAATCAAAATAGGTTTTATATTTGAGAGTCTTAATGACAGCTTTGCACACTCTTGGCATTTTCTCAACTAGCTTCACCTGGAATGCTTTTCCAACTGTCTTGAACTTTTTGTTATGTTTGGTGACCAACCAATACAATAGGTTACTGAGTACCACTCTCCATATTGTGGAGTAACTACAATGCTACTCAGGTTTCCCCTATATAACAGCAATTCAACTCTAACTGTTTTAAAGTCACCATTGTGAAATCCCTGAGCGATTTCCTGTCTGTATTATACGCTCACAGGGATCATTTATTGGGCCTGTAACTGCATTTAGACATAGCCTATTTAAAACAAGTTGTTGCATTTTTATAAGAATTTGGTTAGAATTATACACTGTAATTTTAGGCCTTATCAATAGCCTAGTGAATTGAATCTTGTTTATTGACTGTTTGGCATGTCCATGTCCAGATTGCAATTTAAAGTAGGCCTAGCCCCTAAATCGGTGTGAATGCTGTAGCCTATGTTTAACAATGTATTTCCATGTTAAAACAATGCAATTAGAACAATGTGGACTGCAAATATATTCAACTCATTTAGTAAATATGGGGCAGGCTATTTAACAAACTAGGCAATAACGTATTCAACATTCTAATTGGAGTTGATGACAATGCAATACATAAAAGACTGTAAATACACAACGTGAAGCAGCCATATGTTTAGCCATGGAGCACATTCTGATTGGGAACTGAGGGGCCGAAGCCTAGAAACTCACACAACTTATTTATTCATAAAAACAGAGCTCTTTCGCACCACCTCCTGCTTCTACGGCCATAATTCCAGTTGTGAAAATAGCAAAAATATTTTAGACAATCCCCGAAAACATACCGCTACACTCTAAGAAGAAAGGGTTCCAAAAGGGTTCTTCGGCTGTACCCATAGGATAACCCTTTTTGGTTCCAGGTAGAAACCTTTTGGGTTCCATGTAGAACCCTCTGTAGAGAAGGTTCTACATGGAACCCAAAAATAATATAATATATAATAATATATAATATATAATAATAATATATGCCATTTAGTTTTATCCAAAGCGACTTACAGTCATGTAACATTCTAAAAACCCACTACCCTGGGTTCTTCAAACTGAGCTATTCTCCTATGGAGACAGCTAAAGTATCCTTTAAGGTCGTAGATAGCGTCTTTTTTTCCAAGAGTGTAATGCCAGTGCTAATATTAATCATTGCGTTAGGTTTGTTGAAATAGAGACTTTAAAGTCAATAGATCATGGTCAGAGGCATCACAGGTCCCTTAAATGTGTCTTGGCAGGGAAGATTGAGGTGTCTTCTCCTATGTTTCTCTGGGTGGGAGACATGGCTGATCCCTGAAGAAGCCTTGTGTCCATTGTGTTAGCCAGAGTTAGCAATTATTACTTTGGATATCCTCATGATTTGGATATTTGATGAGTTGTTTGTCTCACTAAGTCCAACCTTTATTAGGAAGTTAGAGATAAGTTGTGCCAAAGCAGGCCAATTTGCAAGAACAGAAGTTTGATCCAAAGGCTAACACTCAGTTTTTGTCTCTCTATACCTCGTTCCAGTCTATGCCCTCAAGACATTGAATAGAGTGGGGAGCTGTATCTCTATGACAACATACTTTATTGCCATTGTCAGAGTTGGTAGAGCTCAGCTAAAATATCACCTCTCTTTATTTATTCCCTTTGGGCAGCATCATACACCAACTGGGTTACTGTACCTGGAGAGTGAGGCAAGATTCCTGGATCTGCTTCTCACCTGTGGCTGGCTGCCTTACTGAGAAGTGTGTGTGATTTACAGTAATTAAGTGCTCTCTCTCCCTCTCTTGCACTCTCTCCCGCTTCACCTCTGTAAATTAACAGCAGATGTGCATGAGTCACTGACAGATGCACATAATCTATTTCCGAGTCGAGCTGCAATCAGCACTGTGGAGACATGTAGCTAACACTACAGTAGTGAAAGGTGTTCATTTCGCAAATGTGTTATTCATGGAGATGTTTTGATATCATTTGCATGAGGGAGATAAACATTGGATATTTGCACTGGAATTTTGCACTACAAACACATGTCCTGTATGCTTACAGGAAAACTCATTATGATATTGGCCGCATTCCAGACCGACTGAAAGGCAGTCAAACTGCACATATTAATATTATATTAATACAGGACGGGCAGCAGAGTAGCCGGGGCGGCAGGGTAGCCTAGTGGTTAGAGCGTTGGACTAGTAACTGGAAGGTTGCAAGTTCAAATCCCCGAGCTGACGAGATACAAATCTGTCGTTCTGCCCCTGAACAGGCAGTTAACCCACTGTTCCTAGGACGTCATTGAAAATAAGACTTTGTTCTTAACTGACTTGCCTAGTTAAATAAAGGTACAAAAAAATATATGATTTGGGCATCAGATTTCAAAATCATTGTAAAATCTGCTTCCAACTCACACCCTCTAACACGTAGATCCCCTGAATGCAGCTCACTTTCCAGTTCACACTCTCAAACACCTAAATCCCCTGAACGCAGCTCACTCCCCCAATCACCTGTTCACACACCTGTATGTCATTATCACACAATATTTAGTTCAGTTCTTTGCACCCAGTCACTGTGAGGTATTGTTTGTTTTGTGACACACGGCTTTCAGAGCTCTGGGTTTCCCGTGAGTTACTCCTCCCGTGTACGATAGTTTTTGCATGCCTCACTAATGATGCCTTTTGCCTATTCCCTGCCTGTACTTTAGCCTATCGGATTTCCTGTTTTCTACCTATTACCTGATCTCCTGGACTGCGTTACTAGCCTTTCCCTGCCTGTACCGTTGCCCTTTTGGACCCCCTGTGTATGACCTTCTGCCTGCCCCTGGACCCAGCAACCTGCCTCCTCCTGTGGTCCTTTGCAATAAACACCTGCTGCGCCCTGCTCTTGAAACCAGCTCTCTGTCTCAACCTCGTGTTAATTACAATCATATTGATGCTTTTACTGTCATGTTAAACACTTTGAGAGGTTATGAGATTTAGGCAGCCTGGAACACAGCCAATGTGTCGTCCACAAAATTATATAGATGGCAACTGATACATCTAATTTTGTGTAATTTGCTCAATTAAAGCAAGGCATTTAGAGTCGTGTTCATTAGGACATGTTCACACCACAGCAAAACATTTTGCATTGAAAAAGTACCTCTTGTTTCACTCTCTTTCGGAATGTTTTCTCCCATTTCGTACCTACTTGTTAGAGTCTAAATATCAGAGTAAGAACTCGGTGAACATTGTAAAAGCTTAAACCAAGTTTATTCATCCCAAAGGATGGAACAGCTAAACAAACAAAGACAGGGTTCTACCAGTGGTATATATAAATTAAGTGATACGGGCAATAAACTGTTCCTTCTCCCTTAATCATCACTAATCAACGGCTCTCTCCCCTTATCGGTGCTGCCACGTGATTGTTTCCCCTACACTCCGTACATTACAAACTTAATTGCACAGATCATATACATTCCTCCTACAGATACCCATTAACTTATGGTGTAGACCTAGACTAGGGAACCCCTCATGTCTCTAGCATAGCTAATGATTAATAATATTCAAAGTTTAGAAATCTGAACCCATCAGTCCATCCTCTTTGAACATTTGATATCATACTGTTCGACATTACATAAACTTGGAAATGACTTATAAACGGACAAACAATGACAATAAAACATTAACAAAAATACAACATAATTAACATTCACAGCGATGTTTAAAAACTTAGAGACCTATGGCCTCTGTTCTACAGGCACACCATGCACACACTTATTTCAGGTTCTCATAGAACACTGAAAATAACGTGTCTGCTGGAGTCCCCTTTAAACTTTCTCCTTCTGGTTCCTAAGAGAGTGATAGCACAGACTTGAAAAGCAACGAGAAACACAACACATAACAGTATTAACAAGGTGGTAAGCTATGCATAATTGTATGTGCATGAAAACCCAAAGTTTGATAACATGACAACTCCCACTCTCTCTTCACCTGATTATCCTTTCAGGATACTTTTCTATTGAGTTTGCCAAAAACGAAAGCCCTAAAAAGCCTACTCTTGCTAGCAAAACATTTTGCAACATAAAATGAAAGCAGACAAGTTCAAATACCACCTCACTTCACTCTGTTTCTGACAGTTTTCGCCCATTTCTTACATACTGAACACAATTATTTTACATCCCTGCCATTGTAAGACTGAACTGACTGACCTTGTATGGTAGCCAGACACTTGTTGATTGAGAACGGATTTGAAACCACAGCGTTAGCAACCTTGCAGTGAAACTCTCTGGCTAGATTAAATTCAAATCAAACTTTATTTGTCACACGCGCTGAATACAACAAGTATAGACTACCTTGAAATGCTTACTTTACAAGCCCTTAACCCAAGAAGAGTTTAAAAAATATTTACCAAGTAGACTAAAATAAAAAGTAATAATAAAAAGTAACACAATAACAATAACGAGGCTATGCCGCTTGCCGTGCAGTAGCAGAGAAAACAGTCTATAACTTAGGTGACTGGAGTCTTTGACAATTTCATGGGCTTTCCTCTGACACTGCCTATTGTATAGGTCCTGGAAGGCAGGAAGCCTGGCCCCAGTGATGTACTGGGCCGTATGCACTACCCTCTGTAGTGTCTTCGGTCAGATGCCGAGCAGTTGCCATACCAGGGGGTGATGCAACCGGTCAGGATGCTCTCGATGGTGCAGCTGTATGACCTTTTGAGGATTTGGGGACCCATGCCAAATCTTTTCAGTCTCCTGAGGGGGAGACTGTTGTGCCCTCTTCATGACTGTCTTGGTATGTTTGGACCATGATTGTTCGTTGGTGATGTGGACACCAAGGAACTTGAAACTCTCGACACCGCTACACTGCAGCCCTGTCGATATTGATGGGGGCCTGTTCGGCCCGCCTTTTCCTGCAGTCCACAATCAGCTCCTTTCTCTTGCTCACATTGAGGAAGAGGTTGTTCTCCTGGCACCACACTGCCAGTTCTCTGACCTCCTCCCTATAGGCTGTTTCATCATTGTCGGCGATCAGGCCTCCCTCTGTTGTGTCGTCAGCAAACTTAATGATGGTGTTGATGTCGAGTTTGGCCACGTAGTCGTGGGTGAACAGGGAATACAGGAGGGGACTGAGCACGCACCCCTGAGGGGCCCCAGTGTTAAGGATCAGTGTAGCAGACGTGTTGTTGCCTACCCTTACCACCTGGGGGGTGGCCCGTCAGGAAGTCCAGTATCCATTTGCAGAGGGAGGTGTTTAGTCCCAGAGTCCTTAGCTTAGTAATGAGCTTCCTGGGCACTATGGTGTTGAACGCTGAGCTGTAGTCAATGAACAGCATTCTCACATAGTTGTTCCTTTTGTCCATGTGAGAAAGGGCAGTGTGGAGTGCGATTGAGATTGTCTCATCTGTGGATCTGTTGGGGCAGTATGCAAATTGGAGGATGTCTGTGAGGATGCTGTTGATGTGAGCCATTCAAAATACTTCATGGCTACCGATGTGAGTGCCACGGGCGGTAATCATTTAGGCAAGTTCCCTTCGCTTCCTTGGGCACAGGGACTATGGTGGTCTGCTTGAAACATGTAGATATTACAGACTCGGTCAGGGAGAGGTTGAAAATGTCAGTGAAGACACTTGACAGTTGGTCCACGCATGCTTTGAGTACATGTCCTGGTAATCTGTCTGGCCCAGTAGCCTTGTGAATGTTGACCGGTTTAGAGGTTTTCTTCACATCGGCTACCGAGAGCATTATCATACAGTCATCCAGAACAGCTGGTGATCTTGTGCATGCTTCAGTGTTGCTTGCCTCGAAGCGAGCATAAAATGCATTTAGCTTGTCTGGTAGGCTCGTGTCACTGGGCAGCTCGCATCTGAGTTTCCCTTTGTAATCCCTAATAGTTTTCAAGCCCAGCCACATCCATCGAGCGTCAGTGCCGGTGTAGTACGATTCAATCTTAATCCTGTATTGACACTTTGCTTGTTTGAGGGCATAGCAGGATTTGTTATAAGCGTCCGGATTAGTCTCCCGCTCCTTGAAAGTAGTAGCTCTAGCCTTTAGCTCGATGTGGATGTTGCCTGTAATCCATGGCTTCTGATTGGGATATGTGCGTACAGTCACTGTGGGGACAACGTCGTCAATGCACTTATTGATGAATCCGATGACTGAGGTGGTGATTCCGGAGGTTCCGGACTGTAGACCACCTCAGGAGGTTCCGGACTGTGGACCGCCTCAGGAGGTTCCGGACTGTGGACCGCCTCAGGAGGTTCCGGACTGTGGACCGCCTCAGGAGGTTCCGGACTTTGGACCGCCTCAGGAGGTTCCGGACTCTGGACCGCCTCAGGAGGTTCCCGACTGTGGACCGCCTCAGGAGGTTCCGGACTGTGGACCATCGCCGGAAGCTCCGGGCTGGGAACTGTCGCCGGATGCTCTGGACTGGGAACTTTAGCCAGAAGTCTGGACTGGGAACTGTCGCCGGAACCTCTGGACTGGGTACTGTCGCCGGAAGCTCTGGACTGTGGAGGCACACTGGAGGCCTGATGCAGGGCCCAGTACAGGTCGGCAAGTGCGGGGCGCTGGCACAGGATGCACTGGGCTGTGAAGGCGCACTGGAGACACGGTGTGTGAAACCGCATAACATGGTGCCTGAACGGCGACACACCCGAGGCCAGATGCGTGAAACCTGTGCACATGACAATGGACTGGTGTCATGCTCGCTCTGCAGCCCTCTCAACGCCAGGAATCTTGCGTCGAGCTCCTCACTCGACTCCCTGACTGGCTCTGGTTCAACCCTCAGCTACACCAACCACTCCGTGTGCCCCCACCCAAATAAAATTGGGGGGCTGCCTCTCGTGCTTGGTTCGTGTCCAAGAATCCTGATCTCGTCGCCGTTCCTCTCTCAGAAGTGAACTTGCAGAACTGACCCAAAGTAAGGACAGCGAGAAGGAGAAAGAGAGAGACTGTTGGAATGATATTGTGGCAAATGCTTTTTTTTCACAGAGGACAAACTGAAAGAGGGCAGTTGTAATGGCCAAGCAGACTCACAAACACACAAGCAGACACACAAACAGTCTGAGTCTGAGCCTGCCTGGCAGGGTTGGTCCAACAAAGGGAGAGCACAATATACAAACATTTTCTAAAAGCTACTAATGACAACCTTGACGACCTCATACCTAGCCGGTGGAAATACCGGTGGAGAACCCCCACCCAGGTCGAGGCAGTGCTGGCAGAATTGGCTGCAGTAATCCATGGGGAGGGGGCCACACTTGGACAATCAGAGAGGGGGTCAATTATTGTGGCACTGACGGCACAGAATAAGCAAATGGTCTGACTGAACAGAGATGCTTGGGAAGAAGGGTCACAACAGGGGAACAGCGCATGTTGGGGGGAAGGGGGTACCCGAGCTCCATCAGCTATGACTAGACATTGGTTAATCAAATCTTTCCATTCCTGCTCAATTTGGCATGCCTTCTCAAACAGTTACAACTATATACACATTCACACATCAAGTATTATCTTGAGTTGGGCTTGGGGATTGAACAACTGTTAAACATCTGAGATTGTGGTTGTGTGTATGTATGAATGAGTGTGTAGGGTGTTGATGGTCAGTCTATCGGTGGAAGGGGAGAGAGGGGTAGAGGTATTTGTGTCGGAGGGGTGGGGTGAGTGCGTGTATGCATCACACATCTGTTGCTATGGGGTAATGATGTTAGGCTAGAATGGAATCACAAGGTGCAGTGTAAAATGAATTGTAATTGCTTGCCAATTTTTATTTTGTACTTACAGTCCTTGTTATAGGTACAAATCCTTTGTAGGAAGAGACGATATTATTTGTGGAAAGAATTAACACATGCACAATTTTAAAAAATGTAAATACACTACCAGTCAAAAGTTTGGACACACCTGCAAATTCAAGTTTTTTAAATTTTTTATTATTATTTTCTACATTGTAGAATAATAGTGAAGACATCAAAATTATGAAATAACATGCATGGAATCATGTAGGAACCAAAAAACAGTTAAACAAATCAAAATATATTTAAGATCCTTTGAAGTAGCTACCCTTTGCCTACTCTTGGCATTCTCTCAACCAGCTTCACCTGAAATGCTTTTCCAACAGTCTTGAAGGAGATCCCACATATGCTGAGCACTTTTTGGCTGCTTATCCTTCACTCTGCGGTCCAACTCATCCCAAACCATCTGATGCAGCACTTCATCACTCTCCTTATTAGTCAAATAGCCCTTACACAGCATGGAGGTGTGTCCGGTCATTGTCCTGATGAAAAACAAATGATAGTCCCACTAAGCGCAAGCCAGATGGGATGGCGTATCACTGCAGAATGCTGTGGAAGCCATGCTGGTTAAGTGTGCCTTGAATTCTAAATAAATCACCCACAGTGTCACCAGCAAAGCACCCCCACACCATCACACCTCCTCCCCCATGCCCCTCAGTGGGAACCACACATGCGGAGATCCTCCGTTCACTGATTCTGCGTCTCACAAAGACAGGGCGGTTGGAACCCAAAAATCTCAAATTTGGACTCATCAGACCAAAGGACAGATTTCCACTGGTCTAATGTGCATTGCTTGTGTTTCTTAGCCCAAGCAACTCTCTTCTTATTATTGGTGTCCTCTAGTAGTGGTTTCTTTGCAGCAAATCAACCATGAAGGCCTGATTCAGACAGTCTCCTCTGAACAGTTGATGTTGAGATGTGTCTGTTACTTGAACTCTTTGAAGCATTTATTTGGGCTGCAATTTGTGAGGCTGGTCTCTATGCGACCAATCGTCTGATTGGCCCTCTCTGCTTGACCGTTAGACCTGGGGATGAAACCGGAAGAGAGACTGACGGACGCACCAATCAAGCGACAGAACTGAACTTAACCTTTGCAGCAGAGGTCTTACTTTCCTGTAGTGGTCCTCATGAGAGCCAGTTTCATTATAGCGCTTGATGGTTTTTGCGATTACACTTGGAGAAACATTCAAAGTTCTTGAAATGTTGTGCACTGACTGACCTTCATGTCTTAAAGTAATGATGGACTGCCATTACTCTTTGCTTATTTAAGCTTTTTTTTATCTTCTGTATATCTCCCCTACCCAGTCACAACACAACTGATTGTCTCAAATGCGTTAAGTGTTTAGCATTAAATTCCACATATTAACTTTTAACAAGGCACACCTGTTATTTGAAATGCATTCTAGGTGACTACCTCGTGAAGCTGGTAGAGAGAATTTCAAGATTGTGCAAAGCTGTATTAGGGCAAAGGGTTGAAAATATAACATATATTTTGAATCATTTAACCTTTTTTTGGTTACTACATGATGTGTTATTTCATAGTTGTGATGTGTTCACTATTATTCAACAATGTAGAAACTAGTAACAATAAAGACAAAACACTTGAATGAATATGGGTGTGTCCAAACTTTTGAATGGTATTGTTTATATTTTTACAACTACATATAATACTGTCGTGTTCAAAAGTTTTGAGAATGACACAAATATTATTTTTCACAAAGTCTGCTGCCTCAGTTTGTATGATGGCAATTTGCATATACTCCAGAATGTTATGAAGAGTGATCAGATGAATTGCAATTAATTGCAAAGTCCCTCTTTGCCATGCAAATGAACTGAATCCCCCCAAAACATTTCCACTGCATTTCAGCCCTGCCACAAAAGGACCAGCTGACATTATGTCAGTGATTCTCTCGTTAACACAGGTGTGAGTGTTTACGAGGACAAGGCTGGAGATCACTCTGTCATGCTGATTGAGTTGAATAACAGAATGGGAGCTTCAAAAGGAGGGTGGTGCTTGGAATCATTCCTCTGTCAATCACGGTTACCTGCAAGGAAACACGTGCCGTCATCATTGGTTTGCACAAAAAGGGATTCACAGGCAAGGATATTGCTGTCAGTAAGATTGCACCTAAAGCAACTATTTATCAGATCTACAAGAACTTCAAGGAGAGTGGTTCAATTGTTGTTAAGAAGGCTTCAGGGTGCCCAAGAAAGTCCAGCAAGCACCAGGACCGTTGAATCAGCTGCGGGATCAGGGCTTCAACTTTACAGAGCTTGCTCGTTTTCTCTAATGTATTCCCTTCCGATTGTTTGGGGCATTCTGAAAAAAATATTGTCTGGAGAAGACAAGGTGAGCGCTACCACCCGTCCTTTGTCATGCCAACAGTAAAGCATCCTGAGACCATTCATGTGTGGGGTTGCTTCTCAGCCAAGGGAGTGGGCTCACTTACAATTTTGCCTGAGAACACAGAATGAATAAAGAATGGTACCAACACATCCACCGAGAGCAACTTCTCCCAACCATCCAGGAACAGTTTGGTGATGAACAATGCCTTTTCCAGCATGATGGAACACCTTTCCATAAGGCAAAAGTGATAACTAAGTGGCTCGGGGAACAAAACATCTATATTTTGGGTCCATGGCCAGGAAACTCCCCAGACCTTAATCCCATTAGGAATTTGTGGTCAATTCTCAATAGGTGGGTATACAAACAAAAACCCACAAATTCTGACAAACTCCAAGCATGGATTATGCAAGAATGGGCTGCCATCAGTCAGGATGTGACCCAGAAGTTAATTGACAGCATTTCAGGGCGGATTTTTCGAGGTCTTGAAAAAGAAGGGTCAACACTGCAAATATTGAGCTAAAGAGTTAATCTGGTTCTGTTCTGTATGTTTCACTATGTGTTCTTTTCAAAGGATGGGTTCCAATCTCTCAAAGGACTTAGGATCCATGTCTACAGAGGTGGTCTGTCAGTCACTGGAACGACAACCCAACTTGGGGTGGGGGGAGGATTTAGTGGGTGTAATATTGTAGGACAATTGGAGGTTGACTCAGTCGCAATGCAAATATCATGGTACAGCTATATGGACATTCAATCAGCATGGTACTTTTTAATGGTACATTTGCAAACACATATTGCAATAAATAGAATTTAAACTTGTATATCATTATGCTAAGTGGTGAAATAAGTTTAGCTAGTTATAATTGTAAAGGCTTAGTGGGATAAAAAGAAAAGACAATCAGTTTTTACCTGGCTAAAAGACAGTGAAACATACAGTTGAAGTCGGAAGTTTACATTCACCTTGGCCAAATACATTTGAACTCAGTTTTTCACAATTCTTGACATTTAATCCAAGTAAAAATTCCATCTTAGGTCAGTTAGGATCACCACTTTATGTTCATAATGTGAAATATCAGAAAAATAGTAGAGATAATTATTTTTTCCAGCATTTATTACTTTCATCACATTCCCTGTGTGTCAGAAGTTTACATACACTCAATTAGTATTTGGTAGCATTGCCTTTAAATTGTTTAACTTGGGTCAAGTGTTTCGGGTACCCTTCCATAAGCTTCTGGGTGAATTTTGTCCCATTCCTCCTGACAGAGCTGGTGTAACTGAGTCAGGTTTGTAGGCCTCCTTGCTCGCACACGTTTTTTCAGTTCTGCCCATAATTTTTTCGATAGGATTGAGGTCAGGGCTTTGTGACGGCCACTCCAATACCTTGACTTTGCTGTCCTTAAGCCATTTTGCTACAACTTTGGAAGTCTGCTTGGGGTTATTGTCCATTTGGAAGACCCAAGCTTTAACTTCCTGACTGATGCCTTGAGATGTTGCTTCAATATATCCATGTTATTTCCCCGCCTCATGCAGCCATCTTTTTTACGAGGTGCACCAGCCCCTCCTGCAGCAAAGCACCCACACAACATGATGCTGCCACCCCCGTACTTCACGGTTGGGATGGTGTTCTTCAGCTTGCAAGCATCCCCCTTTGCCCTCCAGACATAACGATGGTCATTATGGCCAAACAGTTCTATTTTTGTTTCATCAGACCAGAGGACATTTCTCCAAAATGTACGATCTTGTGTTATTTGCAAAACGTAGTCTGGCTTTTATATGGTGGTTTTAGAGCAGTGGTTTCTTTCTTGGTGAGCGGCCTTTCAGGTTATGTCAATATAGGACTCGTTTTACTGTGGATATAGATACTTTTGTACCTGTTTCCTCCAGCATCTTCACAAGGTCCTTTGCTGTTGTTCTGGGATTTATTTGCACTTTTTGCACCAAAGTACGTTCAGATCGCATCTCCTTCCTGAGTGGTATGACGGTTGCTTGGTCACATGGTGTTTATACTTGCATACTATTGTTTGCACAGATGAACGTGGTACCTTCAGGCATTTGGAAATTGCTCCCAAGGATGAACCAGACTTGTGGAGGTCTACCATTTTTTTCTGAGGTCTTGGCTGATTTCTTTTGATTTTCCCATGATGTCAAGCATAGAGGCACAGAGTTTGAGGGTAGGCCTTGAAATACATCCACAGGTACACCTCCAATTGACTCAAATGATGTCAATTAGCCTATCAGAAGCTTCTAAATGACATAATTTCCTGGAATTTTCCAAGCTGTTTAAAGGCACAGTTAACTTAGTGTATGTAAACGTATCTGGAATTATGATACAGTGGAATAATCTGTCTGTAAGCAAATGTTAGAAAATGTGTCAGAGAAGGCCGATTGGCCCATTTTACTGTGTTGAAAAGGGACAATGCAATCCCCTCTAGTTACTTCCCTTGTTATTCTGGAGGTGCTTTTCTTGAGCATGATATGCCAGCATAGGGGTGGAGTGGCAAGACCATGCAAGATCTTAAATTGACAAGGCTTGCATCTACACACTGCTTAAAGCATTCCAGACTAAATAAATCATGTTTGTAAATGATTTGACAATGGTGGTAACTATTTGGTTTGTTATATGAAATCTTAAGTGTTTGTTTGTAGAGTGATTAAATTGGTTTCAGAATAGTTGCTTCTGCTTGTGACCAGCATGTGAGTCAATATCTCAAATGTGAGTAGATTATTGCATGCATATATAATTTGGCGGCCTCCAGATTAAGGAAATATCTTATAAACCTAAAGTTGGATAATACAATCTTAACATGATAATCTTCAGATGTTTGGAGTCCAAAATGACACCAAGATACCTGAAGTTAGACACACATTTCAGATTCTACCCATGAACAAGAACAGCTCGTTGGGAAGAAGCAATGGATTTCTTAGAGAAGTACATACAGTCTTGTCGATATTTAAAATGATGTCATCCATTTAGAAAAATTTACCATAGCTTCAGTTAACTTGTTAACAACCAATTGTCTATTTTTTGAGTGTACATACAGAACTGTATCGTCTGCATACATCTGCATGTTAACTTGTTGGCAAGCAAGTGGGAGATAATTTATATAGATGGTAAACAGAATGGGGCCTAATATTGATCTTTGTGGGACCCCAATGTTATAGTTAAATTGTTAATGTTATAGTTAAGTATAGTTCCTTGCGTAGATAGCGAGTCTTTTGTTTAGACATGTACCTAGCTAGCTAAACAATGAATAATAATCCTAAATCATAACATTACTACCTTGCATGAATCTACAGGTAGCTAACCAACCAGGTTCAATTCTAGCTAGCTAGTTAACATTAAGCTAGAACTAGCAATGCAACTGGCTCTGTGATCCGAATCATATTACTACACAGATCATACATGTAAGCTTAGCTAGTGAGCCAGCTAGCTAACAGTACGCTTTAACTTGAAATGAAAACAACTTTGACAAAATTAGAAATGTGTAATATCTGAAAATGTAGCTTCTCCCTCTCTGTCACGGATGCCATGGTTGCCCTTAGTTTGAAGATGTAATCCGGAGACAGATGTTTTACACAATAGCCTTCTGTGTTTTCTTTTCGACTCCCTTTGCTCTAGAGGAGATCTGCATGGAGGAATGGGCCAAAATACCAGAAACCGTGTGTGAAAACCTTGTGAAGACTTACAGAAACGTTTGACCTCGGTCATTGCCAAGAAAGGGTATATAACAAAGTATTGAGATAAACTTTTGTTATTGACCAAATACTTATTTTCCACCATAATTTTCAAATAAATTCATGAAAAATCCTACAATGTGATTTTCTGGATTTTTTTCTCATTTTGTCTGTCATAGTTGAAGTGTACCTATGATGAAAATTACAGGCCTCTCTCATCTTTTTAAGTGGGAGAACTTGCACAATTGGTGGCTGACTAAATACTTTTTTGCCCCACTGTACATTATCATGCATCTCGTACAGAATGGGTCCATAGGTCATTATACTATACACAAAGTTTGTAGGAAGTTGCAAATGAGATATAAAAACAGTATGATCAACTATTCTGATGAGTCTAATTTAAAATACCTCTATTTATATTTATGCCTTCAAACAATTCTACAGTGGAGAATTTAGCATGCTGAGTAAACTCTTTTATCCCTGTTTCGTGATTTATATTAAGGTACGATTCTACAGTGGAGAATTTAGCATGCCGAGTAAACTCTTTTATCCCTGTTTCGTGATTTATATTAAGGTACGATTCTACAGTGGAGAATTCAGCATGCTGAGTAAACTCTTTTATCCCTGTTTCGTGATTTATATTAAGGTACAATTCTACAGTGGAGAATTTAGCATGCTGAGTAAACTTGGCCTGTCTTTTATCCCTGTTTCGTGATTTATATTAAGGTACGATTCTACAGTGGAGAATTTAGCATGCCGAGTAAACTATTTTATCCCTGTTTCGTGATTTATATTAAGGTACGATTCTACAGTGGAGAATTTAGCATGCCGAGTAAACTCTTTTATCCCTGTTTCGTGATTTATATTAAGGTACGATTCTACAGTGGATAATTTAGCATGCTCTTTTATCCCTGTTTCGTAAACTCTTTTCATCCCTGTTTCGTGATTTATATTAAGGTACAATTCTACAGTGGAGAATTTAGCATGCTGAGTAAACTTGGCCTGTCTTTTATCCCTGTTTCGTGATTTATATTAAGGTACGATTCTACAGTGGAGAATTTAGCATGCCGAGTAAACTCTTTTATCCCTGTTTCGTGATTTATATTAAGGTACGATTATACAGTGGAGAATTCAGCATGCTGAGTAAACTCTTTTATCCCTGTTTCGTGATTTATATTAAGGTACGATTCTACAGTGGAGAATTTAGCATGCCGAGTAAACTCTTTTATCCCTGTTTCGTGATTTATATTAAGGTACGATTCTACAGTGGAGAATTTAGCATGCTGAGTAAACTCTTTTATCCCTGTTTCGTGATTTATATTAAGGTAAAGATTCAATTGAAGATGACGTGAACAAGACAAAATGAGCTTTTTAATTAAAAAGCAAACATACAGTACGTTGTTTGGCCATGAAAACCACTGAGTTGTCGTCGATCTCTGACTCTTTATGAGGAAACTTCCAGACTTCCTACACAGACGGTTTTCTGATCGCTTTAAAATGAATGTTTTCTTAAAGGGATAGTTCACCCAAATTAGAAAATTACTTATTGGTTCCATTACCCAGTCTATTTACAAGTTAATACAGCAATCCATGCTTTGGTTTTATTTACCTGGACACTGTTACCAAATTATAACTCTATTATATCTCTGAAATCGATCCTGTAGCTCTATAAAGTTAACTTAAGACACTTACAGATATGTTTGTGTGTGGTGAATTTGTCAGTCAATGGTGTTAGGTTCTTACTTTTCAGAGTAAATAACCCAAGGACAATTCTTCCCAAAGTTTCTGTACAGCTGTAATCACACAACCCAACATTTGTCCCATCCAGATATTTATATCCCACTTAAAACACTCCTCCTTCTCTCCAATCCTTACAATTTATGGCTCTACAGGAAGCTAATAAATAGGGTAACAGGATACCAAACATGTATTACTCTCTTAAGAGACTCTGTCCTCACCTCCTGAACTCAACTCCTCATCTGTCTTTCCTGTATCAATATGTTGCTCTCCTCTCCTCCATCAAACACATTCCAAAGCCTTCTGGCTTTCTCACTATCATTTATTTAATATCTCAATGTTCAAAATGTCGAACCCAAAAATGGAAACTGATGTTGTAGGGCAGGACATGCAACTGGGTGTTGTTTCAAACATTTAGCTTCCCTGCATCCTCTTCTTCTGCTTCACGCCATCAACTACCAGATACATGCTTCAAATACCAGTGCATTTGGTTGTGCTTATCATTGACAACTTGTTTCTCTCTTGTTTATTTTTTCAGTGCACCCATTACAAGTGGGGAAGTGCATAATTCTGATCACAGTGACGGACATCAATGACAATGCACCCGTCTTCGCCATCGAGTACGAGACCTACCTTTGTGAGAATGCCAGACCTGGACAGGTATGTCAACATCCAAATAGCCTATGCCTCCAAAAGCTACTATTCGTAATGGAAAACCACAGTAACAAATACATTTTATACTGGACACAATTTAATGTTCGGAGGCAGTTCAAAGAGGATATGACGGGATTCTGGAAGTGCTGTTATATTGGGTAAAAAATTCATTTTGGGTGTCATTGTGGCAATTAAAACAACAAATGAATAATTGGGCATATGAATAATTAGGCACATTTTGGAGACAGAAAACTATTATCTGCTCCATAATTCTCTCATAGTCAATTGTACAGTGCCTTGCGAAAGTATTCGGCCCCCTTGAACTTTGCGACCTTTTGCCACATTTCAGGCTTCAAACATAAAGATATAAAACTGTATTTATTTGTGAAGAATCAACAACAAGTGGGACACAATCATGAAATGGAACGATATTTATTGGATATTTCAAACTTTTTTAACAAATCAAAAACTGAAAAATTGGGCGTGCAAAATTATTCAGCCCCTTTACTTTCAGTGCAGCAAACTCTCTCCAGAAGTTCAGTGAGGATCTCTGAATGATCCAATGCAAAATAGCATAACTGGTGTATTTAACACCAATAAACCCATCCTTTTAAAAATGAATTTAATATATGTCAATTTATCAAACCTGGCAATTAAAAGCAACTTTCTCAACAGTGTTTTGGTTCATTTCTAGCTTGTTAGCTAATGTTAAGTTAGCTGGCTAGCCAGTTAAAATAATGACAATTTCATAGCTGACAACATCTTAACTTTAGCAAATTTTTATTAATTATTACAGGAAAATAAACTCACAACAATATCATTCCTTACAAGTTAATGTCAAGCTAATGACATAAAATAACTTACGGTTGTGAGTGGGATGTAATAAAAGCATTCTGATATTTGGTAATTAATTTGACTTTGGTGCAAGTCATGTTGTTTTTCATATTACCATCGCTGGTAAACACACACTATATCAAATAAAAGCTACGTTTATTTGTCACATGTACAGGGTACAAAAGGTGTAAACGGAACAGTGGAATGGTTAAATCCATAGTGGAGTCTTTTGTTTACGCATGTAAATAGTTAGTTAAACAATTAACCATAATCCCAACTCATAACGTTACTACCATACATGATTCTGCAGGTAGCTAAAGCCAACCAACTAGGTTCAATATTAGCTACCTAGCTAACATTAGGCTATTACTAGCAATGCAAATAGATTTCTGAGATACGAATAATATTACTACACAGATAATACAAGTAACATTAGCAAGCAAGCCAGCCATTCCACTGATTTCAAAGCTCTGTCAACTTCTTCTGTGACAACAACGCAGTTGGTCGCCGTTAAAGTCTGCAGGTCTACCCAAGATGATAGACAACAATGGTATGTTCCCCAATAACCAACCACAATCATTCACAATGTCAGCTCTTGGACGAGTGGCATTTAAAACATCCACTCTGATGATTGATGAGGACAGCCTGCAACTCCTCCTCAACACAGGAGCTAATGTGTCTTTGCTTAACTTAGAGACAGTTTTTCTCCCACCAACCTTTGGGCACCCCCTCAACCGCCCTATGTGGTTATGCCAACTCCAAAATTGACATTGTGGGATCCCTCCAGCTACCTCTTAAATACGGGGAGAAAGCTTCGCCAGCTGTTTAGTTTCATGTGTCTCGCCATAGTGTCATAGTGGGCCTCGACCTGTTCAACAGCCTACCCTTCTCCTTTTTGGACACCAGTGGTTCAGAGATCTTCAATGTCGCCACTTAAGTGTTCCCTTCATTTTTTTGAGCAGTGTATATTTTGCATTGGCAAAATGAACGTTTAAAATTGGTTACTGAAACAGACACACTCAAATCTGGCCTACCAGAGAAATAAGAAACAGACTAGAGGTAAATCATATCTGTACACACTCACAAGCATTTACACTATGATCATTGCATCAATCATATTCATCCACAATTCTAATGTATATGATATTTACAAGGCCAACGTCAACAGTACCTTAGACCCCTGTGAGTTCAGTATTTACTGCCTATACCTGATTGTATCGGATGACAATGCCAATCCTGTAAAAAGAAACAACATGATTGTGTCCCTGATTAACTGCTGCTTTGAAGCTGCTGCAAAGAGGGCTTAAAGACAATTTATTTCCTCCATTAGAGACTTATATTCAAACTGCAGAGAGGGGGGAGAGATGGAGGGAAGAGAGAGAAGAGTGAGCGAAAGAGAGAGGCACAGATTGTTTACACATAATACCCTGTGGAAACATCATTGTTTGCACTGGAGCAAATTAGGCCCAGCTTGTTCCAGTACCCACTCTGAATCGTATGTGTTGTTCCCCTACTGTCAGTGGTGTGTATTCATGGATGCTAAGGGAAGCCAGGCTTCCCCAAATATTTGGGTCTCTGTGTTTTCATAATTTTCCCAATTTGCAAGTGGCTAAATCTCACTGGGGAAATCATCAAATGGAGGGAAACAGTGCCCCTCTGTCTCAGTATGTGTAGCCCATGTATCTGATGCTGTCTGGAACAAAAGAGTATGACATGTTGCCGCTGTAGCATTTGATTGATTGATACCAGCAAGCATTTGTCCTGCCTTGATAAAACAATTATGAAAGAATTAGACAATCAGCCAAACGCTCAACTCTGGGCTGTCCTGGTCGTAGCAAAACTCGTCCCAAGGGGTTTATATTTCGCTTCAAACCAATCCAATCACATCCTAAGGTAAATGTCGTCATTGTCAGGAAAAATTGTCTGTTTGTGTTGATGTCCTGCAGTGGCTAGCTTGCTAACTCAACCCTTTCCTAAGCCATGGATGGAGATGGGGATTTGGACTTGTGGCTTTGACTTAATTCTCTCTACAGGCAAAGGATTATGGCGGAGATTCTGATCTAACCATACATTCATATATTGTGCCACTGGCCTGGGACAATTGAAGTTCAATATGTAGCCTAGATGTAGCCTAGTAGGCTCATGTTAGTTAGCTAGCTAACTTAGCTGGTTCATTGTTGCCCATGCGAGGAAGTTAGGCTAGCATGCACTTTAACTAGGTAGCCTATGACATCAAAAACTAAAATGATGCTTTATGACAGAGCCATAGACCGTTTAGCCCACGTGAAAGACAGGAGGATGGCATTGGCGTTCAACTGGCCTACAAGTACTGAGTCAAAAAAAATGTTTTTACTTGCGCACCATGCACACACACAGACAGAAATCAGTACCATGGACAGCCACATTATATTTAGCAACACTGATAAATTGTTTTGGTATCTTTATGTTTGTTTTCAGTGTATTAAATTAAGAGTAATATAGCCTTGTTGATTTGATGATGTTTAAGTTGAAAGGGTGATGGAATAGCAGAGGCAGGGCTCCTGTTGTCTTTTTGCTGACTTATGGTATCTCGGTGGTTCTAAATCAGCAATTGTTTGGTAAACTGTAAAAAATATAAACTTGACCATGCTGCAGGTCATACAACTGTTTGTTACATGCAATAGTTGCTTTGTGGATTTCACTGAATGTTTTTTGCTCGCCGTTTTTTTGATGAAACAAACGTACGTGTAGTTGAGTTCATTCCGACACTGTGTGACTGTTTTCTTTTTGTTGTCACAGCCTTATTGAGTATCACGGTGGCATGCGAAAGGATGTGTTATAGAGCAAACAATACACATTTCACAACATAGTTTGTAACATACATTTTAACATACTTTTTTACTGGCTTCGCTTCCTCATTTATTTTACCCTGCTACTGCTACTGCTTACAGTGTCCCGTCTCAACTCCTGCTAAGACTGGGCCTGTCTTAAAATGGACACCTCATTCCCTCAGTGTCGAGGTGCTGATGATGCATGGTTCATCTCAACAAGCGCTACATCTCTGTCTTTGAAAGGTGTAGCTGAAATTCCCCTGTGGGAGAAACTGTCCTTGTTTTTTGGCCCAGCCGAGTTCCTGTCGGTAGGATTTTTCAAAGGGGGACTTTCTTGCCAAATTACTTTTACACATCTTGAAATGCCTGTTGGGCTGAGGTGAATCTTTGTTCCTGTAATATGAAAATCACTGCATATGTTTTTCTCTATCTCCCTTGTGACTCTTGTCAGATGTCTGTGGCAAAGGGAGCTCTAACACTACCAACTGTATATCATCTTACCCTTGAGGCACCAATTCATCCAAGTTTAGAGGGCCTTGGAGATCATTCCACAAATAAGGAGCAAAAAAACCTAAAAGCAGATTCACCTAACTCAGTGGAGATCGAAGGGATCTCCGGAGTTAGCCACCCCTGAAACCGGGTCTGGTATCTCGTACTTCTGTAAGTTAACAATGAACGGCGGACGTTTATGCAGGAGGGCTTTATAAACAAGGAGAGTGCAATGCATCGATCTACGAGACTTCAGAGAGTGCCTGCCAACTTTCTGATACAGAAAGCTGAAAGCTGAATATTGACCCTATCGCCTGTAATAAAGCATAGAAATGACTGTCTACGTACTTTTGAATGGTAGCAATTAGTGAACACTTTTACCTCAACACTGACCTAAAGTGCTGTATCCAGAAATGTTAAATATATGCCATCAGTGAACACTTTTACCTCAACACTGACCTAAAGTGCTGTATCCAGAAATGTTAAATATATGCCATTAGTGAACACAATAACAGTGTACATTTAACACGAACCTGGTGTTGTATTTAAGACATTAGAATTCGATATTAGAATTACATTTTTACATTAGGTCACTGTTAAATGTAAACTGATGGCTTGTATTTAACACTTCAGGAATACAGCATTTACTCCTAGGTCAATGTTAAGCTAAAAGCAGTAGTGTAAAGTACTTAAGTAAAAATACTTTAAAATACTACCTAAGTAGTTTTTTGGGGTATCTGTACCTTACTTTACTATTTATATTTTTGACAACTTTTACTTTTACTTCACTACATTCCCGAAGAAAATAATGTACTTTTTACTATTTACATTTTCCCTGGTACCCAAAAGTACTCGCTACATTTTGACAGGAAAATGGTCGAATTCACACACTTATCAAGAGACCATCCCTGATCATACTGCCACTGATCTGGCTGACACACTAAACACAAATGCTTCATTTGTAAATAATGTCTGAGTGTTGGAGTGTGCCCCTGGATATCCGTCAATAAAAAATGTAAAATTAAATTGTGCTGTCTGGTTTGGTTAATATAAGGAATTTGAAATGGTTTATACTTTTATTTTGCCTTTTGATACTTTTTTGCAATTTCATTGATACATAGATTTTTGCAATTTCATTTGCTTTTGAGTGGAATTTTGAGGTAAAAACTGAAATAATTAATTTTATGTTGTGGTCTTCTACAGGTAAAATAAAGTGCATTTGACATTATACAAAATATCCTGAAACAAACTAAATGCATGTTTGACCACTAACATTTCTTTGGTATCACTTTTATTCAGGACTCTCCAACCCTAATCTAGTGCACCTGATTCTAAGAGGCTAATAAGGCCCAGCTGCCGGGCCAATAAATAGTCCCTAGCTGGGCCTGTCCCTAGGTGGGACACACTTGCGTACGCACGTAGTGGATGGATTCTGGGAATTGTACTGCAGGTTGGCGCCCTTGGCTGGTCATATGGCTCGCTGGGTCAACAGGTAGACTCAAATCAAATCAAAAGTTATTTGTCACATGCGCCGAATACCTTACAGTGAACAGCTTACTTACAAGCTCGTAACCAACAATGCAGGTTTAAGAAAATACAAAAAAAGTAAAACATAATTAAAGAGCAGCCGTAAAATTACAATAGCGCGGCTATATACAGGGGGTACCAGTTAGTCAAGGTAATTGAGGTAAATTTATTACCCTTCATTTAACTAGGCAAGTCAGTTAAGAAGCTGTTTAAAAGCCACTTCTGCTTGCCGTACGGTAGGGGGTGGCTGCAGTCTTGAACTATTTTTACGGCCTTCCTCTGACACCGCTGGTATAGAGGTCCTGGATGGCATGAAGCTTGGCCCTGGTGATGTACTGGGCCGTACACACTACCCCCTGTAGTACCTTGCGGTCAGATGCAGAGCAGTTGCCATACCAGGCAGTGATGCAACCAGTCAGGATGATCTCAATGGTGCAGATGGTGCAGCTGTAGCACCTTATGAGGATCTGAGGACCATTGCCAAATCTTTTCAGTCTCCTGAGGAGTAATAGGTTTGTCGTGCCCTCTTCACGACTGTCTTGGTGTGCATGGACCATGTTAGTTTGTTGGTGATGTGGACACTTGATGTTCTCCAACAGCTCCACTACAGCCCCGTAGATGAGAATGGGGGCATGCTTGGTCCTCCTTTTCCTGTAGCCCACAATTATATCTTTAGTCTTGATCAAGTTGAGGGTGAGGTTGTTGTCCTGGCACCACACTGCCAGGTCTCTGACTTCCTCCCAATAGGCTGTCTCGTTATTGACTGTGATCAGGCCTACCACTGTTGTTTGGCAAACTTAATGATGGTGTTGGAGTCGTGCCTGGCCATTCTGTCATGAATGAACAGGGAGTACAGGAGGAACTGAGCACACACCTTTGAAGGGCCCCTGTGTTGAGGACCAGCATGGCGGATGTGTTGTTACATACCTTTACCACCAGGGGGTGGCCCGTCAGTAAGTCCAGGATCAAGTTGCAGAAGGAGGTGTTTAGTCCCAGTGTCCTTAGCTTAGAGGGCACTACTTAAACTTTGAGGGCACTATGGTGTTGAACGCTGAGCTGTAATCAATGAATAGCATTCTCACATGAGTGTTCTTTTTTGTCCAGGTGTGAAAGGGCAGTGTGGAGTGCAATAGAAATTGCATCATCTGTAGAGCTGTTGGGGCGTTATGCAAATTGGAGTGGGCCTAGAGTTTCTGGTATAATGGTGTTAATGTGAGCCATGACCAGCCTTTCAAAGCACTTCATGGCTACAGACGTGAGTGCTACGGGTCGGTAGTCATTTAGGCAGGTTACTTTAGTGTTCTTGGGCACTGGGACTATGGTGGTCTACTTGAAACATGTTGGTATTACAGACTCAGACAGGGAGAAGTTGTGTGACGACCCTCCCACTCTGTCTGCCGTATTCTGTCTTTGTTCTTGTTTCCTTATTAGGATGCCGGTGGGCGGAGTTGAGAGGGTCGTCAGCTACATGGGAAACACCTGGGCCAGGTGTCTCCCAGGATAAATAGACCTCTTCCACATTCATGGGGGAAGACTCTCTCCATGCAGACACCTGTTGTAGATTGTGTTGTGGTTCTTGGTGGCCTTTTGTTTGTTTGCTTTGGCACCTTTCAACACCCTGCATTATCACATTCATGCATGCAAAACACTCACTTACACTACTGATTACTGATTACACACACCATTGGATATTTTCCTTAGTTGCTTTAGTTAATAAATATATATTTTGCTACTCCTTATCTCCACGTTGCCTCCCTTTGTTACGGGCTTTGAGCCGGTTCGTGACAAGTGGGTGCTCGTCCGGGATCTTTGAACTATTGGTTTGGGAGACCGTGGAGGTACGTGTTTGGTTTGAATATGGTGTTTGAGTGTGATCGGC
Organism: Oncorhynchus gorbuscha; assembly: GCF_021184085.1. Classification (NCBI taxonomy): domain Eukaryota; kingdom Metazoa; phylum Chordata; class Actinopteri; order Salmoniformes; family Salmonidae; genus Oncorhynchus; species Oncorhynchus gorbuscha. The sequence continues at coordinate 367,554 of NC_060194.1, forward strand.
CCAGTATTGGTTGCCTATGTTGTTTGGTTTGTGTGCTGCGTTGGAGAGAGTATAATGGTTAGTTTCCAGGCCCTGCCTAGCCTGAACTCTTGTTCTACTTTCTGTTGGGACGTCAGTCTGAAGTGAGTAATCTGCTGTGTACCTCGGTGGGAGATTTGGGTAGGGTAGTGGAACTTGCTACCCGGAGCTATAGCCTTTTTCCCCTGATAGGTTTAGCGAGACATGTTTCATTTTTGGAATATGTTGGGCATGGTTAATGTTTGTTATTTTGTGTGGTGTCTGTGGACTGAGCAGTTGTCTCGGGGCACATCCGTGGCTTGGTGGAATTTGCCAGCATGCTGGGGAGTTCTATTTCCTTGCCAGCGGGCTACAGTGCGTAAATTCCCACCGCAAATCTGCACGAAGACTAGGGTTGAGTTATTGTAGGTTTTGGGAAGCTCCATATCTCATCTCTCTTCTGTGGTGCTCAGGGTGATTGTCAATTCTCGGGTTGTGTTCTGGTGTGCTCAGCAGAAGGGAAGAGCGAGAATTTTTTTTTGTGTGATTATGGCGTCTTATGTAGATAAGTTCATTCGCTCTCCATCAGAGGAATTGTTAGATTTAGGTACTAAAGAACAGCTGTTGAAGGTCGCGGAACACTACAAGGTTGAGATTAGTGATAAACGTCTAAAGAATTCTATTAGGTTGATATTGAAAGCCAATCTGATGGAGAGTGGTATTCTTGAAGTTACCACCAGGCCAGCCTCTGCTGAGGATTTGTTGTCTCCCCATAACGTTACAATGGCCATTCCATCGGTTAGTCCTAGTAGCCTTCTTTTTTGAACAGCAGAAAGAACTGCTTTTGTTACAGCTAGAGCATGATCGTGAGAAGCTAGAGCATGATCGGCAGCATGATCGTGAGAAGCTAGAGCATGATCGTGTGAAATATGAAAAGGAATTGGCATTTAAACAAGATATGGAGCGTGCTAAAATCAAGTTGCAACAAGAATTTATAGATTTGGTTAGGGAAGGAAAGATCTCAGGGGAGAGTTTGTTTTGGGAAGGTGACCCAGATTTACCTAGGGGTAGTTCCACTTTTGGTCGTGCCCCAGAGACATTTGATATTGTTGGGAACTTGCGGTTATTGCCTCGGTTTAATGAAAGGGACCCCGAGACATTCTTTTCGTTGTTTGAGCGGGTTGCTGACGCTAGGAGTTGGCCTGATTCTGACCGCACTTTAATGTTGCAGTGTGTGCTGACTGGTAAAGCGCAGGAAGCATATTCAGCTCTTAGTGTACACGACAGTGCCAGTTATGATAAAGTTAAAACAGCTGTGTTACAGATTTATGAATTGGTCCCTGAGGCTTACCGCCAACGATTTAGAACTTTAAAAAGGGACGATAACCAGACTCATGTTGAGTTTGCGCGACAGTTATCTTTACAGTTTAATCGCTGGTGTTCTGCCTCTGCAGTTGTGACTTTCCAAGGGCTGTGTGATCTGATTATGTTAGAGCAATTTAAGGACACAATTCCTGATTGTATTGCCACTTATATTAATGAACAGAAAGTAAAGAATGTTGCCGAAGCTGCGGTTTTGGCGGACGAGTATGTGTTGACTCACAAAAGTGTCTTTGCAAAACCCCGTATTCGGAAAGAGTGGGGGCGTTCGGATAGATTTGGGCTTCGCTCACCGAGATACTTTGGTTCTCGGGCAGAGTTCTATTCAACTAGGGTTGAACCTGACTCCCATGGTAAGGCTGACTTTGGGCAGGAGTGTCACTACTGTCAAGGTTCAGGTCATTGGAAAAACGAATGTCCACTTCTCAGGTCAAAGGGTGCTTACGCTAAATCTAAGCCTGCTGCGTTAGCTGCACAAGTTCCACATCAGTTCATTATTGACTCATTTCCTCAGGCCCAGGAGAATGTGAAAGTCCATATTGATCCAGACTATTTACCTTTCATTACAGAAGGTTTTGTGTCTATGTTAGGAAGTAAAGACCTAGTGCCAGTGAAGATCCTGAGAGACACAGGTGCCTCTGAATCATTTGTGTTGGAGTCTGTGTTACCCTTTTCTGCTGAGACTGATTCGGGGAATAGTGTTCTAATTAGGGGAATAGGTTTGAACACTCTGTCAGTTCCATTGCATAAACTGATGTTGGATTGTGGGCTGGTGAAGGGTGAAGTTGTTGTGGGGGTGCGTCCTTCGTTGCCTATTGAGGGTATCGACGTTATCCTTGGGAATAACTTGGCAGGTGAGCGTGTATGGCCAGTTGTGTTTCCATCTCTAGTGGTTTCCACTAAGCCGTCATTTGTTGGGATTCCTGATGAGAGTGTACAGAGTTTCCCAGAGGTGTTCTCTGCGTGTGCAGTGACACGTTCTATGAGCCGTGGCGAACTAGTCACTGCGCCGACTAATGATAATAATACAAAGTATGTCACTGTTTTCCCTGTTATCCCGTTATCTGTAACCCGCTCAGATCTAATCAATGCTCAACGGGATGACCCCACGTTGGAAGAGTTGCGTGATCAAATTGTGCCTATAGAACAGTTGGGAGATGTCGCCCATGGCTATTTTCTCCAAGAGGATGTCCTGATGAGAAAGTGGGTGTCTCATGATAGTGTTTTTCTAGGGGAGGCAATTAGTCAGGTTGTTGTACCAGTTAAGCTTCGTGAGTTGGTGTTGGAAACTTCTCACAGCGACGTTGCTGGACATATGGGGGTGAGGAAAACCTACAATCGCATATTAAGACATTTCTTTTGGCCTAGATTAAAGAGGGATGTTTCTGATTTTATCAAAACTTGTCACACCTGTCAATTAACTGGTAAGCCTAATCAAGCTATTAAACCAGTACCATTGTTTCCTATTCCTGTACTCAGCCAACCTTTTGAGTATCTAATTATTGACTGTGTGGGTCCAGTTACCTGTTCACTGTGATGTGTCAGACCACTAGGTTTCCTGCTGCCTATCCTCTCCGATCTATCACGACTAAATCGGTGTTAAAAGCTTTGACTCAGTTTCTCTCATTGTTTGGAATCCCTAAGGTCATTCAGAGTGATCAAGGATCTAATTTTACCTCTAATCTGTTTGGTCAGGTTCTTCAACAGCTCCATATTAAACACAATGTGTCTAGCGCCTATCACGCGCAAAGTCAAGGAGCACTGGAACGTTTCCATCAAACACTTAAGTCTTTGTTGAGAGCTTATTGTACTGAGATGGATAAGGATTGGGAGGAGGGGTTGCCTTGGTTACTGTTAACCGCTAGGGAAGTTTCACAGGAGAGCACAGGTTTCAGTCCAAATGACCTTGTGTTTGGACATAGGGTGCGTGGACTTTTATCTGTTCTCCAGGATGACTGGAAGTCTCCCGAGCCTCCTCAGTCCCTGTGTTCGTATGTGTGTGATTTCCGGCGACGGCTGTATGCCGCTGGTGAAATGGCTCTCCTGTGTATCATCTTCACAGGAGAGGATGAAGGGCATATTTGATCGCCGAACTGAGCCTCGTCACTTTAGTCCAGGTGACCAGGTTCTTGCTCTGCTGCCAATTGTTGGTTCTCCTTTTCAAGCCAAGTTTCAAGGTCCATATACAGTGGTGCGCCAGTACACTGAGCAAAATTATCTAGTTGCCACTCCAGAACGGAGGAAAGCACACCAGCTGTGCCATGTAAATCTGTTAAAACCCTATTATGCACATTCCTCTGAGACTGAACAGTGGGATTCTACAGAGGACGGTAAACCTGTTCTTTTGGCTGATACCGTTGTTTCCTTGGGTTCTTGTCGTGTTAGATCTGTGCATGAGGAGGAAGATGTTCCTGGTCCTGACGATTGTATATTGCAGGGTAGATTGAAAAATTCAGAAACACTGGATATTTTAGACAGTCTTCTCACTCACCTACCTGTTGATGAGCGGAAAGAGATGGTTGGTCTGATTCAGAGATTTCCAGGTTTATTTTCTGATACACCTACACGTACAAACTTAATAGAACATGATATTGACATTGGAGGTGCTGACCCCATTCGTCAGCGGTTCTATAGAGTTTCTTCAGAGAAACTACGTTTTCTGGATGCTGAGGTCAAGTACATGCTGGAGAGTAAGATAGCAGAGCCTTCTTTCTCCAGTTGTTATGCAGGTGAATGAGGACCCAAAAGCGACTTGGCGAAAACAGAGTCTTTATTCCAGTAAAAGAAATAGGCAATACTCCTAGACAAATCAGAGCAGAAAACAAAACATAAAAAACTAATTCCACTCGTAGTGACGAGGACAGACTGGAGACTCAACCATAAACTGTAGGTTGCCTCGGGAAGGCACCGACCGTAGCAGACTCAGACACCTGCTCACACGCAGCATCTGAGGGAAACAAGACACAACAGGGCGAGACAAAGACACAGCACGGCGAACAATATACAAGGATCCGACAGGACAGAAACGGAAGACAAGGGGAGAAATAGGGACTCTAATCAGAGGGCAAGATACGGAACAGGTGTGAAAAGATTAGATGATTGAGAGAATAGAACAGCTGGGAGAGGGAGGAAGGAGAGAGAGAAAAAGGGAGAGAGAAAAAAGGAACGAACCTAATAAGACCAGCAGGGGGAAACGAACAGAAGGGAAAGCAAAATGACAAGACAATATAAGACAAAACATGACAGTACCCCCCACTCACCGAGCGCCTCCTGGCGCACTCGAGGAGGAATCCTGGCGGCAACGGAGGAAATCATCAATCAGCGAACGGTCCAGCACGTCCCGAGACGGAACCCAACTCCTCTCCTCAGGACCGTAACCCTCCCAATCCACTAAGTATTGGTGACCCCGTCCCCGAGAACGCATGTCCATGATCCTACGTACCTTGTAAATAGGTGCGCTCTCGACAAGGACGGGGGGGGAAGACGAACGGGGGTGCGAAGAAAGGGCTTGACACAGGAGACATGGAAGACAGGATGGACGCGACGAAGATGTCGCGGAAGAAGCAGTCGCACAGCGACAGGATTGACGACCTGGGAGACACGGAACGGACCAATGAACCGCGGAGTCAACTTACGAGAAGCTGTCGTAAGGGGAAGGTTACGAGTGGAAAGCCACACTCTCTGGCCGCAACAATACCTAGGACTCTTAATCCTACGTTTATTGGCGGCTCTCACAGTCTGTGCCCTGTAACGGCAAAGTGCAGACCTCACCCTCCTCCAGGTGCGCTCACAACGTTGGACAAACGCTTGAGCGGAGGGAACGCTGGACTCGGCAAGCTGGGATGAGAACAGAGGAGGCTGGTAACCCAGACTACTCTGAAACGGAGATAACCCGGTAGCAGACGAAGGAAGCGAGTTGTGAGCGTATTCTGCCCAGGGGAGCTGTTCTGCCCAAGACGCAGGGTTTCTAAAAGAAAGGCTGCGTAGTATGCGACCAATCGTCTGATTGGCCCTTTCTGCTTGACCGTTAGACTGGGGATGAAACCCGGAAGAGAGACTGACGGACGCACCAATCAAACGACAGAACTCCCTCCAAAACTGTGACGTGAATTGCGGACCTCTGTCTGAAACGGCGTCTAACGGGAGGCCATGAATTCTGAACACATTCTCGATGATGATTTGTGCCGTCTCCTTAGCGGAAGGAAGCTTAGCGAGGGGAATGAAATGTGCCGCCTTAGAGAACCTATCGACAACCGTAAGAATCACAGTCTTCCCCGCAGACAAAGGCAGACCGGTAATGAAGTCTAAGGCGATGTGAGACCATGGTCGAGAAGGAATGGGAAGCGGTCTGAGACGACCGGCAGGAGGAGAGTTACCTGACTTAGTCTGCGCGCAGTCCGAACAAGCAGCCACGAAACGGCGCGTGTCACGCTCCTGAGTAGGCCACCAAAAGCGCTGGCGAATAGAAGCAAGAGTACCTCGAACGCCGGGATGACCAGCTAACTTGGCAGAGTGAGCCCACTGAAGAACAGCCAGATGAGTAGAAACAGGAACGAAAAGAAGGTTACTAGGACAAGCGCGCGGCGACGCAGTGTGCGTGAGTGCTTGCTTAACCTGTCTTTCAATTCCCCAGACTGTCAACCCGACAACACGCCCATAAGGAAGAATCCCCTCGGGATCAGTAGAAGCCACAGAAGAACTAAAGAGACGGGATAAGGCATCAGGCTTGGTGTTCTTACTACCCGGACGGTAAGAAATCACAAACTCGAAACGAGCGAAAAACAACGCCCAACGAGCTTGATGTGCATTAAGTCGTTTGGCAGAACGGATGTACTCAAGGTTCTTATGGTCTGTCCAAACGACAAAAGGAACGGTCGCCCCCTCCAACCACTGTCGCCATTCGCCTAGGGCTAAGCGGATGGCGAGCAGTTCAGCGGTTACCCACATCATAGTTGCGTTCCGATGGCGACAGGCGATGAGAAAAATAAGCGCAAGGATGAACCTTATCGTCAGACTGGAAGCGCTGGGATAGAATGGCTCCCACGCCTACCTCTGAAGCGTCAACCTCGACAATGAATTGTTTAGTGACATCAGGAGTAACGAGGATAGGAGCGGACGTAAAACGTTCTTTGAGAAGATCAAAAGCTCCCTGGGCGGAACCGGACCACTTAAAACACGTCTTGACAGAAGTAAGAGCTGTGAGAGGGGCAGCAACTTGACCGAAATTACGAATGAAACGCCGATAGAAATTAGCGAAACCTAGAAAGCGCTGCAACTCGACACGTGACCTTGGAACGGGCCAATCACTGACAGCTTGGACCTTAGCGGGATCCATCTGAATGCCTTCAGCGGAAATAACAGAACCGAGAAAAGTGACGGAGGAGACATGAAAAGAGCACTTCTCAGCCTTCACGTAGAGACAATTCTCTTAAACGCGCTGGAGTACACGTCGAACGTGCTGAACATGAATCTCGAGTGACGGTGAAAAAATCAGGATATCGTCAAGGTAGACAAAAACAAAGATGTTCAGCATGTCTCTCAGAACATCATTAACTAATGCCTGAAAAACAGCTGGCGCATTGGCGAGACCAAACGGCAGAACCCGGTACTCAAAATGCCCTAACGGAGTGTTAAACGCCGTTTTCCACTCGTCCCCCTCTCTGATGCGCACGAGATGGTAAGCGTTACGAAGGTCCAACTTAGTAAAGAACCTGGCTCCCTGCAGAATCTCGAAGGCTGATGACATAAGGGGAAGCGGATAACGATTCTTAACCGTTATGTCATTCAGCCCTCGATAATCCACGCAGGGGCGCAGAGTACCGTCCTTCTTCTTAACAAAAAAAAACCCCGCCCCGGCAGGGGAGGAAGAAGGCACTACGGTGCCGGCGTCAAGAGACACAGACAAATAATCCTCGAGAGCCTTACGTTCGGGAGCCGACAGAGAGTATAGTCTACCCCGAGGAGGAGTGGTCCCCGGCAGGAGATCAATACTACAATCATACGACCGGTGAGGAGGAAGGGAGTTGGCTCTGGACCGACTGAAGACCGTGCGCAGATCATGATATTCCTCCGGCACTCCTGTCAAATCGCCAGGTTCCTCCTGAGAAGTGGGGACAGAAGAAACGGGAGGGATAGCAGACATTAAACACTTCACATGACAAGAAACGTTCCAGGATAAGATAGAATTACTAGACCAATTAATAGAAGGATTATGACATACTAGCCAGGGATGACCCAAAACAACAGGTGTAAAAGGTGAACGAAAAATCAAAAAGGAAATAGTCTCACTGTGGTTACCAGATACTGTGAGGGTTAAAGGTAGTGTCTCATATCTGATACTGGGGAGATGACTACCATCTAAGGCGAACATGGGCGTAGGCTTCCTAACTGTCTGAAAGGAATGTCATGTTTCCGAGCCCATGCTTCGTCCATAAAACAACCCTCAGCCCCAGAGTCTATCAAGGCACTGCATGTAGCACCCGAACCGGTCCAGCGTAGATGGACCGACATAGTAGTACAGGATCTTGATGGAGAGACCTGAGTAGTAACGCTCACCAGTAGCCCTCCGCTTACTGATGAGCTGGCTTTTACTGGACATGAATTGACAAAATGTCCAGCAAGTCCGCAATAGAGGCACAGGCGGTTGGTGATCCTCCGTTCCCTCTCCTTAGTCGAGATGCGAATACCTCCCAGCTGCATGGGCTCAGTCTCTGAGCCAGAGGAGGGAGATGGTTGCGATGCGGAGAGGGGAAACACCGTTAACGCGAGCTCTCTTCCACGAGCTTGGTGACGAAGATCTACCCGTCGTTCTATGCGGATGGCGAGTGCAATCAAAGAGTCCACACTGGAAGGAACCTCCCGGGAGAGAATCTCATCTTTAACCTCTGCGTGGAGTCCCTCCAGAAAACGAGCGAGCAGCGCCGGCTCGTTCCAGTCACTAGAGGCAGCAAGCGTGCGAAACTCTATAGAGTAATCCGTTATGGATCGATCACCTTGACATAGGGAAGCCAGGGCCCTAGAAGACTCCCTACCAAAAACTGAACGATCAAAAACCCGAATCATCTCCTCTTTAAAGTTCAGGTAATTGTTAGAACAATCAGCCCTTGCCTCCCAAATAGCTGTGCCCCACTCTCGAGCCCGGCCAGTAAGGAGTGATATGACGTAAGCAACCCGAGCTCTCTCTCTAGAGTATGTGTTGGGTTGGAGAGAGAACACAATATCACACTGGGTGAGAAAGGAGCGGCACTCCGTGGGCTGCCCGGAGTAACAAGGTGGGTTATTAACCCTAGGTTCCGGAGGCTCGGCAGACCAGGAAGTAGCAGGTGGCACGAGACGAAGACTCTGGAACTGTCCAGAGAGGTCGGAAACCTGAGCGGCCAGGTTCTCCACGGCATGACGAGCAGCAGACAATTCCTGCTCGTGTCTGCCGAGCATGGCTCCTTGGATCTCGACGGCAGTGTTATGAGAATCTGTAGTCGCTGGGTCCATTCTTGGTCGGATCCTTCTGTTATGCAGGTGAATGAGGACCCAAAAGCGACTTGGCGAAAACAGAGTCTTTATTCCAGTAAAGGAAATAGGCAATACTCCTAGACAAATCAGAGCAGAAAACAAAACATAAAAAACTAATTCCACTCGTAGTGACGAGGACAGACTGGAGACTCGACCATAAACTGTAGGTTGCCTCGAGAAGGCACCGACCGTAGCAGACTCAGACACCTGCTCACACGCAGCATCTGAGGGAAACAAGACACAACAGGGCGAGACAAAGACACAGCACGGCGAACAATATACAAGGATCCGACAGGACAGAAACGGAAGACAAGGGGAGAAATAGGGACTCTAATCAGAGGGCAAGATACGGAACAGGTGTGAAAAGATTAGATGATTGAGTAGGGGAATAGGAACAGCTGGGAGCAGGGACGGAACGATAGAGAGAAGAGAGAGAGAAAAAAGGGAACGAACCTAATAAGACCAGCAGGGGGAAAACGAACAGAAGGGAAAGCAAAATGACAAGACAATATAAGACAAAACATGACACCAGTTGGGCTTCTCCCTGTATCTTGGTCAGTAAACCAGATGGAACAAACCGTTTTTGTACGGACTACCGTAAGGTAAACAGTGTCACAAAGCCAGATTCATTTCCTCTTCCTCGGATGGAGGACTGTGTTGATCAAGTCGGTGCAGCTAAGTTTGTGAGCAAATTTGACCTGTTAAAAGGCTATTGGCAGGTGCCACTGACGAGTAGGGCACGTGAAATCTCTACCTTTATTACACCCTTTGGTCTGTACTCGTATTCAGTTATGAGTTTCGGTCTGCGCAATGCACCTGCCACTTTTCAGCGACTTATGAACAGGGTTGTCGCCGGTCTGACCGGGTGCGCTGTTTATTTGGACGATGTAGTGATCTATGCAGATACTTGGGAAGAACATCTGTCCCGTATTCAAGCCTTGTTTGAACGTCTGGCTGCGGGTCGCCTCACAATCAATCTGGCAAAATGTGAGTTTGCTCAGGCGACCGTTGCATACCTTGGAAAAGTGGTTGGGCAGGGTGAAGTGCGTCCTGTTCGGGCTAAAGTGGTGGCTATTGATGCTTTTCCACCACCAACTACTAAAAAGGAACTGATGCGTTTCTTGGGCATGATTGGTTATTACCGTAGTTTTTGTAATAACTTCTCTACTGTGGTCGCTCCCTTGACAGATATGCTGAAAGCTAAGGCTGTTTACGTTTGGTCTACTCGTTGTCAACACGCTTTTGAAGATTCAAAGAGGTTGCTTACCTCAACTCCAGTGCTGGCTGCTCCTCGCATGGATTTGTCATTTACCTTGCAGGTGGATGCTAGTCATGTGGAGGCAGGTGCAGTTTTGCTGCAAGCAGATGTGTCTGGGATTGAGAGGCCTGTTAGTTTATTTTCTAAAAAGTTTAACGATTATCAGTTGAACTATTCGGTTATTGAAAAGGAAGCGCTAGCACTCATTTGGGCGCTACAACACTTCGAAGTGTATGTCGGGTCGGGGGTAGTACCTATTGTGGTCTACACCGACCATAACCCCCTCATTTTTTTTATTTTTACAATCATTCCATCTCGATGTGAGGCACATCCGGGGGACTGAAAACGTGATTGCTGATGCGCTCTCTTGTGCGCCCTGTTCCTAATGTTTACGTGACTGACCATTGTTTCGTATTGTCATGTTCTCTCTGTCCTGTCTGCTCCCTCCTGATCTTGTTTTCTTTCCTCTTAAATGTTGCTTCCTGTGCGAAGGTTGCTGAGGTCTGGGGAGGAGGTTGGCTGGGGCAAATTGTAAGTGTGAACACGTAAACCCTCATCAATTTGGGGCACAGAGGCTGTGTCAATTTGGAACTTGGAGGCTGGGATTTTGTTCCGGGGTCCTTGTTGGTCCCCGGTTTTATGGGGGAGAATGTGACGACCCTCCCACTCTGTCTGCCGTATTCTGTCTTTGTTCTTGTTTCCTTATTAGGATGCCGGTGGGCGGAGTTGAGAGGGTCGTCAGCTACATGGGAAACACCTGGGCCAGGTGTCTCCCAGGATAAATAGACCTCTTCCACATTCATGGGGGAAGACTCTCTCCATGCAGACACCTGTTGTAGATTGTGTTGTGGTTCTTGGTGGCCTTTTGTTTGTTTGCTTTGGCACCTTTCAACACCCTGCATTATCACATTCATGCATGCAAAACACTCACTTACACTACTGATTACTGATTACACACACCATTGGATATTTTCCTTAGTTGCTTTAGTTAATAAATATATATTTTGCTACTCCTTATCTCCACGTTGCCTCCCTTTGTTACGGGCTTTGAGCCGGTTCGTGACAGTTGAAAATATCAGTGAAGACACTTTCCAGTTTGTCAGGCCATGTTCGGAGTACACGTCCTGGTAATCCGTCTGGCCCTCCAGCCTTGTGAATGTTGACCTTTTTAACTTCTTGGTGACGGGGCAGTATTTTCACGCCCGGATGAAATGCATGCCCAAATTCAACTGCCTGCTACTCATCGCCAGAAGATAAGATATGCATATTATTAGTATATTTGGATAGAAAACACTTTGAAGTTTCTAAAACTGTTTGAATTATGTCTGTGAGTATAACATAACTTATTTAGCATGTAAAACCCGGAGGACAAACCATTCAGAGTTTTTTTTAAGGTCACTCTCTTTTCAATGGATTTTCAACGGGAATCCAGATTTCTAAGGTACCTTGCAGTTCTTATCGCTTCCACTGGATGTCAACAGTTTTTAGAAATTGGTTGAGGTTTTTCCTTTGTGAAATGAAGAAGTACGGCCATCTTGAACGAGGGTCACTCGAAGTGTACTGTTAGATGGAGGCGTGTGACCAGAAAGCTACAGTTTGTTTTCCTCCTGTATTGAACACAGATTATCCCGACTTCAATTTTATCAATTAGCGGCAAATAAATGGACATTTTGGATATATAGCGACGGAATTAATCGAACAAAAGGACCATTTGTGATGTTTATGGGACATATTGGAGTGCCAACAAAAGAAGCATGTCACAGGTAAGTAATGAATTATATTTTTATTTATGCGTTTTGTGTCGCGCCTGCAGGGTTGAAATATGGTTTCTCTCTTTGTTTACGGAGGTGCTATCCTCAGATAATAGCATTGTTTGCTTTCGCCGAAAAGCCTTTTTGAAATTTGACATGTTGGCTGGATTCACAAAAAGTATAGCTTTAATTTGTGCTCTTGCATATGTGATTTAATGAAATTTAGATTTTTATAGTAATTTATTTCAATTTTGCGCTCTGCATTTTCCCTGGCTTTTGGCCAGGTGGGAAGCTAGCGTCCCACATATCCCAGAGAGGTTAAAGGTCTTACTCACATCGGCTGCGCAGTGCAAGATCACACAGTCGTCTGGAACAGCTGGTGCTCTCATGCATGTTTAAGTGTTATTCGCCTCGAAGTGAGCATAAAGTAATTTAGCTCATCTGGTAGGCTCGTGTCACTGGTCAGCTCTCGGCTGTGCTTCCCTTTGTAGTCTGTAATAGTTTGCAAGCCCTGGACTTGTTTATATAAGACAACACTTTGCCAATGTTACAGTGCCTTGCGAAAGTATTCGGCCCCCTTGAGTAAAGGGGCTGAATATTTTTTCACGCCCAATTTTTCAGTTTTTCATTTGTTAAAAAAGTTTGAAAAATCCAATAAATGTCGTTCCACTTCATGATTGTGTCCCACTTGTTGTTGATTCTTCACAAAAAATACAGTTTTATATCTTTATGTTTGAAGCCTGAAATGTGGCAAAAGGTCGCAAAGTTCAAGGGGGCCGAATACTTTCGCAAGGCACTGTGTGTTGAAAGAACACTTGGCCCCTAAGCCCTTTATGGAGTGGGCACTGATGTGTTTGATAGTGATCAATTTCTTTAAAATTATTTTAGTCTAGTTCTGATAGTTTACAGTGCTTTCAGAAATTACTCACACCCCTTGACTTTTTCCACACTCTGTGTTACAGTTTGAATTTAAAATTGATTACATTTAGATTTTCTGTCACTGATCTACACACAATACCCCATAATGTCATAGTGGAATTATGTTTTTTGAAATGTTTACAAATTAATAAAAAATGAAAAGCTGAAATGTCTTGAGTCAATAAGTATTCAAACCTTTTGTTATAGCAACCCTAAATAAGTTCAGGAGTAAAACTGTGCTTCACATTTCACAGAATACGTTGAATGGACGTATTCTGTGTACAATAATAATGTTTAACTGTCTGTAGAATCCGAATGGTTCGAGCTACACACATAAAAGCATTTGTCAACAACACTAAGGAAATCCAGGACGTAGTGTCTATAATACTGTTCGATCCCCGGGACCACCCATACGTAGAATGTATGCACACATGACTGTAAGTCGCTTTGGATAAAAGCGTCTGCTAAATGGCATATATTATTATTATTATTATAATTGGCCAGTGAGCAAATTATTTCTGTACTAACAGTATTTACATGAATTAATTTTTATCCATTTCTGCATTTGTCAACAACACTCGAGAATGTAACTGATTCTGGAAACGTATTTTGTGTTCTACTTAGTAGCCCTGGTTGACCTGAAAAGAAAATGGTAAAACACTTAGTTGTAAGACTAAATATAAGGGCTGGACATACAGTGCATTTGGAAAGTATTCAGACCCCTTGACTTTTTCCACATGTTGTTATGTTACAGCCTTATTCTAAAATGGATTAAATACAACAGAAAATGCATCAATCTATGCACAATACCCCATAATGACCAAAATAAAAAGAAATAAGGGCACAGATCTGGGGAAGGGTACTAAAACATTCTGCAGCATTGAATGTCCTCAAAAACACATTGGCCTCCATCATTCTAAAATGGAAGAAGTTTGGAACCACCAAGATTCTTCCTAAAGCTGGCCAAGCTGAACAATTGGGGAACAAGGGCCTTGGTCAGGGAGGTGACTAAGAACCCGATGGTTACTCTGACAGAGCTCCAGAGTTCCTCTGTGGAGATGAGAGAACCTTCCAGAAGGACAACCATCTCTGCAGCAGTCTACCAATTAGGCCTTTATGGTAGAGTGGCTAGACGGAAGCCACTCCTCAGTAAAAGACACATGACAGCCCTCTTGGAGTTTGCCAAAACCCACCTAAAGGACTCTCAGACCACGACAAGCAATATTCTCTGGTCTGATGAAACCAAGATTGAACTGTTTGGCTTGAATGCAAAGCATTACATCTGGTGGACTAGTCAGTATTGAGGGATAGATGAACTGAGCAAAGTAAAACCTGATCCAGAGTGCTCGGGACCTCATACGGGTCTTAATGTTCACATTCCAACAGGACAACGACCTGCGTACACAGCCAAGACACCACAGGAGTGGCTTTGGAGAGACATCAAAATAGCTGTGCAGCGGCACTCCCCCATCCATCCAGCTTGATAGGATCTGCAGAGGAGAATGGGAGAAACTCCCCAAATACATGTGTGCCAAGATTGTAGCGTCATACCCAAGAAGACTTGAGGCTGTAATAACTGCCAATGGTGCTTCAACAAAATACTGAGTAAAGGGTCTTAAAATTTCAGTATTTTTTCCAAACATTTGCAAACATTCCTGAAAACCTGTTTTGGATTTGTCATTATGGGCTATTGTGTGTAGATTGATGAGAAAAAAATACAATTTAATCCATTTTAGAATAAGGCTGTAACGTAATGTAACAAAGTGCTTCAAGCGAAATGCCAGTACAGGGACAACGTGGAGTCGCAATTCAACAGCTCAGACACGAGACGTATGTGGCAGGGTCTACAGGAAATCACGGACTAGAAAAAGAAAACCAGCCACGTCACGGACACCGACGTCACGCTTCCAGACAAACTAAACACCTTTGCCCATTTTGAGGATAATACAGTGCCACCATCCCCCCTCCTTCCCCATTGCTGATGTGAGTAAAGCATTTGAATGTGTTAACCCTTCTAAGGCTGCTGGCCCAGATGACATCCTTAGCCGCGTCCTCAGAGCATGTGCAGACCAGCTGGCTGGTGTGTTTATGGACATATTCAATCGCTCCCTATCCCAGTCTGTTGTCCCCACATGCTTCAAGATGGTTACCATTGTTCCTGTACCCAAGAGGGTTGAACTAAAAGACTACCGTCTTGAAGTGTCATCGTGAAGTGCTTTGAGAGATTAGTCAAGGATCATATCAAAGGAATACCTATGTAAGAATGCTGTTCATTGACCACAGCTCAGCATTCAACACCATAGTACCCTCCAAGCTCATCATCAAGCTGGAGGCCCTGGGTCTCAACCCCCACCCTGTGCAATTGAGTCATGAACTTTCTGACGTGGCGCCCCCAGCTGGTGAAGGTAGGAAACAACATCTCCACTTTGCTTACCCTAAACACTGGGAGCCCACAAGGGTGCGTGCTCGGCCCCCTCCTGTACTCCCTGTTCACCCACGACTGCATGGCCATGCACGCATCCAACTCAATCATCTAGTTTGCAGACGACACAACAGTAGAGTGCTTGATTATCAACAATGACGAGACAGCATACAGGGAGGAGGTGAGGGCACTCGGAGTGTGGTGTCAGGAAAACAACCTCTCACTCAACGTCAACAAAACAAAGGAGATGATTGTGGACTTCAGGAAACAGCAGAGAGAGCACCCCCCTATCCACATTGAAGGGACAGCAGTGGAGATGGTGGAAAGTTCATTGGCATACACATCACAGACAAACTGAAATGTTCCACCCACACAGACCGTGTGGTGAAGAAGGCGCAATCGTGCCTCTTCAACCTCAGCAGGCTGAAGAAATTTTGCTTGTCACCCAAAACCCTGACAAACTTTTAACAGATGCACAATCGAGAGCATTCTGTCGGCTGCAACTGCACCACCCTCAACCTCAAGACTCTCCAGAAGGTTCCCGCCCTCCATGACACTTACAGCACCCGATGTCGCAGGAAGGCCAAATAAATCAAGGACATCAACCACCCGAGCCACTGCCTGTTCACACCGCTACCATCCAGAAGGCAAGATCAGTACAGGTGCACCAAATCTGGGACCGAGAGACTGGAAAACAGCTTCTATCTCAAGGGCATCAGACTGCTAAACAGCAATCACTAACTCAGAGAGGCTACTGCCTACATTGAGACCCAATCACTGGTCACTTTAATAAATGGATCACTACTCACTTTATACAATGCCATTCTAAATAATGGCACTTTAATAATGTTTACATATCTTACATTACTCATATTACATGTATACTGTACTCTATACCATCTACTGCATCCTGTCTATGCCGCTCGGCCATCACTCATCCATATACTTACATGTACATATTCTCATTCACCCATTTAGATTTGTGTGTATTAGGGAGTTGTTGGGGAATTGTTAGATTACTTGTTAAAAATTACTGCACTGTCGGAACTAGAAGCACAAGCATTTCGCTACAATCGCATTAACATCTGTTAATCATGTGTTTGTGACAAATAACATTTGATTTGATTTTGTTGCACTGTAAATGAAAGTCCGATAAATGAAAAGCTGATTGTTTTCTGGAGTCTCGGGACTGATAGGGTTAAATTAGACAGAAATAATTGAAATGTTCAAATATGTTGGGGCATTTCAAAGCTTCAATAACATCTTGCCTCACAGCCATGTCATGTTTTGAAGTTCTCATTAATGTATCAATGCCTTTTGATGAAGAGTAAATCTAAGGGATTACCAATCACAATTCCTTGTTGTTCATTGTTAATTGCATTATCCTTACACAACCCATCCTCATCCCTGGAGTTTTGCTTACAAAAGCAAAGCATTAATGAGCAAGCCAAATGTATTCATTTCCAAAACCCCAAAAAGGTTGCCGCTTCAACCGTTGCAATGTAAAACAGATGCAAAACAGATGGCAGGTGTGTAAGCATCAGTCCCCAAATCCCATCAGCAACCCACACCTGTTATGGGGTTATTCATGTAGCTTTTGCTTGCCTTCTGTTTTCAATCTCAGGGTGCCTGAGCTATTGTTTAGTGCCCTTGATTCGGCCATTTTGATTCTTTCCCAACTGTCATTCCATTATTGTTTATGATGTGCCATCCCAGAGCTGGTTTTAACTGCCAGTGGTTTTGCACAAAGGCCTGTGCTGTTATGGCAGACGACGAAGAAGAATTGTGAGGCTAAATTCAATATAGAGCAGCATTTTTATATGTCGGTCCAGCACTTGTCAGAGGTATTATTTGAATGCATTATTTGTTTATATGCCTGCTGCCTAAATGACTGCTATAGGCTTTTTATAGCCACTGGCTGGCAAACAAGCTTGAGTAGCTTGACAAGTCTGAAGTGTCGTCTCTTCCCAAGATTGTGTATATTTGTAGCATTTCTAGGTAACTATGTTCTCCAGGGGTGCTTCCATGGGGCAAAGGATATAACAATAGGTTATCTAGGGGTAACTATGTTCTCTAGGGGTAACTATGTTCTCTAGGGGTAACTATGTTCTCCAGGGACAAAGGATATAACAATAGGTTATCTAGGGGTAACTATGTTCTCTAGGGGTAACTATGTTCTCCAGGGGCAAAGGATATAACAATAGGTTCTCTAGGGGTAACTATGTTCTCTAGGGGTAACTATGTTCTCTAGGGGCAAAGGATATAACAATAGGTTATCTAGGGGTAACTATGTTCTCTAGGGGTAACTATGTTCTCTAGGGGCAAAGGATATAACAATAGGTTATCTAGGGATAACTATGTTCTCTAGGGGTAACTATGTTCTCTAGGGGCAAAGGATATAACAATAGGTTATCTAGGGGTAACTATGTTCTCCAGGGACAAAGGATATAACAATAGGTTATCTAGGGGTAACTATGTTCTCTAGGGGTAACTATGTTCTCTAGGGGCAAAGGATATAACAATAGGTTATCTAGGGGTAACTATGTTCTCTAGGGGTAACTATGTTCTCTAGGGGTAACTATGTTCTCTAGGGGCAAAGGATATAACAATAGGTTCTCTAGGGGTAACTATGTTCTCTAGGGGTAACTATGTTCTCTAGGGGTAACTATGTTCTCCAGGGACAAAGGATATAACAATAGGTTCTCTAAGGGTAACTATGTTCTCTAGGGGTAACTATGTTCTCTAGGGGTAACTATGTTCTCTAGGGGTAACTATGTTCTCCAGGGGTAACTATGTTCTCCAGGGGTAACTATGTTCTCTAGGGGTAACTATGTTCTCTAGGGGTAACTATGTTCTCTAGGGGTAACTATGTTCTCTAGGGGTAACTATGTTCTCTAGGGGTAACTATGTTCTCTAGGGGTAACTATGTTCTCTAGGGGTTCTCTAGGGGTAACTATGTTCTCTAGGGGTAACTATGTTCTCCAGGGGTAACTATGTTCCCTCGGGCTAACTATGTTCTCTAGGGGTAACTATGTTCTCCAGGGGTAACTATGTTCTCTAGGGGTAACTATGTTCTCTAGGGGTAACTATGTTCTCTAGGGGTAACTATGTTCTCCAGGGGTAAAGGATATAACAATAGTAAAGCAAAAGGCAGGTGAAAAAGGGCAGTTTGTTTACATCTGTTATCACAGATAACTGATACTGTATAATAATGCACCTACAACATACAGTGCAAAGTATTCACGCCCATTTACTTTTTCCACATTTTTTTGTGGTACAGACTGAATTTAATATAGACTAAATTGAGATATTGTGTCACTGGTCTACACACAATACACATACAAAGTCTAAATGTATTATTATATTATTTTTCTACAAATATAAGATGAAATGTCTTGATACAATAAGTATTCAAACCCTTTTTATGGCAAACCAAAATAAGTTCAGGAGTTGGTGTTTAACATGACTTTTGAATGACTACCCCACCTCTGTACCCCACACATTCAATTATCTGTAAGGTCCCTCCATCAAACACTGAATTTGAAACACAGATTCAACCACAAAGACCAGGGAGGGTTTCCAATGCCTCACAAAGAGGGCACCTATTGATAGATTGGTTAAACATTCAACAGTAGACATTGAAAATCCCAAGGATTTCACCATGAGGCCAAAAGTGACATTAAAACAGTTTATTGGCTGTGATAGAAGAAAGCTGAGGATGGATCAACAACATTGTAGTTACTCCCCAATATTAACCTAAATGACAGAATGAAAAGAAGGAACTTATACAGAATAAAAAATATTCCAAAATATGCAAATGTGGCAAAAAAAATTACTTTATGTCCCAAATACAAAGCTTTTGGGGAAAATCCAACACTACACGTCACTGACTACCATTCTTCATATTTTCAATCATGGTGGTATTTGAATCATGTTATGGGTATGCTTGTCATCGGCAAGGAATAGGGAATTTTATTTTGGATAAAAAGAAACAGAATAGAGCTAAGCACAGGCAAAATCCTAGAGGAAAACCTGGTTCAGTCTGCTTTCCAACAGACATTGGGAGACAAATTCGCCTTTCAGCAGGACAATAACCTAAAACACGGCCAAATGTACACTGGAGTTGCTTAACAAGATGACATTGAATGTTCTTGAGTGGCCTAGTAATAGTTTTTGACTTAAATCAACTTGAAAAATCTATGGCAAGACTTGAAAATAGCTGTCTAGCAATGATCAACAACCAACTAGACAGAGCTTGATTAATTTGAAAAATAATAATGTGAGACCAAGGACTCTTTTACAGATGAGCCCTGAAATATCCCCCCCCCCTCCAGGGGCACCACCCTGTGTCCGACCTGGGCGAGCCTGATGGGCCGGCTGAGGCATGGGCGCTGGACAAGCTGGCTGGAGCGCAGAAGCTCGACTATCTGGCTGAGGCGTGGGAGCCTGAGGAGCCGGCTGAGGCGTGGGAGCCTGACGATCCCGCTGAGGCATGGGAGCCTGACGATCCCTCTGAGGCGTGGGAGGCCGATGAACTGGCTGAGGCATGTCGTGTGATGGGCGCCTGCCGAACCAACCGAGGCAAGAAAACCTCTCATGCCAGCTAAGGCGTGGAAGCTCGACAAGCCACCTGAGGCAAAGCTGGAGCAGGCGTGACAGTAATGATGTTGGATACAGTGGGACTTTTTGTAAAAAGGCTCTACAAATGAAACATTGTATGATGTTGCGATGTATCAACGTGACATCAACGAGGGCCTACCAACTTTCCCGAAGAGAATGCTGTGATGAGTACTAAAATAGGAATAGCAACGTCAACTGAATAATCTGCTTTCTACTATTTAGAGAGAAGCAGAACTTATTTCTATTGAAGAAGACAATTTTTTATTCTCAGCTTCTTAACTTACTCATCGATATGCTTTTTAAAAAGACAGCTTTTCATCTATCCAGATGCCCAGTTATTTGTACGCAGTAACATCAATATGGACACCATCCAGAAGTACATACAGTGCACAGTATTCAGACCACTTCACTTTTTCCACTGTTTGTTACGTTACAGACTTTTTCTAAAATGTACTGAATAAAACGTTTTCCTCATCAATCTATACCCAATACCCCATAATGACAAAGCAAAAACAGACATTTTTAGACATTTTTTGTACGTATATTAAAAATAAAAAACATACCTTCTTTACATAAGTATTCAGACCCTTTGCTGTGAGACTTGAAATTGAGATTAGGTGCATCTTGTTTCCAGCGCTCATCCTTGATGTTTCTACAACTTGATTGGACATGATTTGGAAAAGCACATGCCTGTCTACATAAGATCAAATCAAATTATTGTCAAGACGTTGACAAGGTTATCATTTTTTTAAATTAAAATAATAATTGTTGTCCTTCAAACTTTGCTTTCGTCAAGTTGGATTGGCTTGATGGGCACTTCTTACGTACCATACGGTCAAGCTGCTCCCACAACAGCTCAATAGGGTTGAGACTGTGCTGGCCACTCCATTATAGACAGAATACCAGCTGACTGCTTCTTCCCTTAATAGTTCTTGCATAGTTTGGAGCTGTGCTTTGGTTCATTGTCCTGTTGTAGGAGGAAATTGGCTCCAATAAAGCGCCGTCCACAGGGTATAATAATAATAATATATGCCATTTAGCAGACACTTTTATCCAAAGCGACTTACAGTCATGTGTGCATACATTCTACGTATGGGTGGTCCCGGGGATCGAACCCACTACCCTGGCGTTACAAGCGCCATGCTCTACCAACTGAGCTACAGAAGGACCACATGGCGTTGCAAAATGGAGTGATAGCCTTATTCTTCAAGATCCCTTTTACCCTGTACAGATCTCCCACACTAACACCATCAAAGCACCCCCAGGCTATCACATTGCCTCCACCATGCTTGACAGATGGCGTCAAAAGCACTCCTCCAGCATATTACATTTTTTCTGTGTATCATAACGGTTCTTCTTTGTGATCCGAACACCTCAAACGTCGTCTGTCCATAACACTTTTTCCAATCCACTATCTGTGTTCTTTTGCGCATCTTAATATTTTATTTTTATTGGCCACTTCACAACTCTGCCTAATAATCTATTTTACACGAGAGACCTGGCCAAAATATCAACACACAAAGTTGCAGACACATTTACAACATAAAACACAAAGCACTACAGTTTACTGACATAAATGTACAAATTGAACAGCAAGATTGTTTGGGAAAGTGTGGTGTAACTAGGGGTCAAAACTTTGACATTTCAGGACCTTTCGACGATCGTTCCAATCGGAAGGGGCAGAGAAATTGAAAACTTGTTTTCCTAGCTCTGTACGAGCCATAAGCATACAGTGCCTTGCGAAAGTATTCGGCCCCCTTGAACAGGCTTCAAACAGAGATATAAAACTGTATTTTTTTGTGAAGAATCAACAACAAGTGGGACACAATCATGAAGTGGAACGACATTTATTGGATATTTCAAACTTTTTTAACAAATCAAAAACTGAAAAATTGGGCGTGCAAAATTATTCAGCCCCTTTACTTTCAGTGCAGCAAACTCTCTCCAGAAGTTCAGTGAGGATCTCTGAATGATCCAATGTTGACCTAAATGACTAATGATGATAAATACAATCCACCTGTGTGTAATCAAGTCTCCGTATAAATGCACCTGCACTGTGATAGTCTCAGAGGTCCGTTAAAAGCGCAGGGAGCATCATGAAGAACAAGGAACACACCAGGCAGGTCCGAGATACTGTTGTGAAGAAGTTTAAAGCCGGATTTGGATACAAAAAGATTTCCCAAGCTTTAAACATCCCAAGGACTTGACTTGCTAAAATATTAGAATCCTTGATGAATTCTCAGCTAACACCTTTCTTATCTTTGAAATGTATTCTGAATGTACAGTACCAGCCAACATTTCAGAACACATCTACTCATTTCAGGAATTTTCTGTATTTTTACTACTTTCTACATTGTAGTGAAGACATCAAAACTATGAAATAACACATATGGAATCATGTAGTAACCACAAAAGTGTTAAACAAATCTAAATATATTTTATTTTTGCGACTCTTCAAAAAGCCACCCTTTGCCTTGATGACAACTTTGCACACTCTTGCCATCCTCTGCATTGACACATTGGACAACAGGCCCTTTGAATTGACATATACAGAGAAAAGAGTCGGCCCGAGAATTGAACCCTGTGGCACCCCCATAGAGACTGCCAGAGGACCGGACAATATACCCTCCAATTTGACATACTGAACTCTATCTGAGAAGTAGTTGGTGAACCAGGTGAGGCCGTCATTAGAGAAACCAAGGCTGTTGAGTCTACCGAGAAGAATATGGTGATTGACAGAGTCAAAAGCCTTGGCCAGGTCGATGAAGACGGTTGCACAGTACACTCTTTTATCGATGGCGGTTGGAATGGGGAATGGCCAAAATTCACCCAACTTATTGTGGGAAACTTTTGGAAGGCTACCCGAAACGTTTGACCCAAGTTAAATTAAAGGCAATGCTCCCAAATACTAATTGAGTGTATGTAAACTTCTGACCCACTGGGAAAGTGATGAAATAAATAAAAGCTGAAATTAATAATTCTCTCTCCTATTATTCTGACATTTCGACTCTTTTCTCAGAGTATATCAACGATGTCGCTCTTGCTGATGCTGATTCTCTGATCCACCTCTACGCAGGCGACACCATTCTGTATCCATCTGGCCCTTCTTTGGACACTGTGCTAACAAACCTCCAAACAAGCTTCCACGCCATACAACACTCCTTCCGTGGCCTCCAACTGCTTTTAAATGCTCTTCAACCGATTTTCTCCCGCACCCTCCCGCGCGACTAGCATCACTACTCTGGGCGGTTCTGACTTAGAATATGTGGATAACTACAAATACCTAGATGTCTGGTTAGACTGTAAACTCTCCTTCCAGACTCACATTAAGCATCCCCAATCCAAAATTAGATCTAGAATCAGCTTCCTATTTTGCAACAAAGCCTCCTTCACTCATCCTGCCAAACATACCCTCGTAAAACAGAGTATCCTACCGATCCTTGACTTTGGCGATGTCAGTTAAAAAATAGCCTCCAACGCTCAGCAAACTGGATGTAGTGTATCACAGTGCCACCCGTTTTGTTACCAAAGCCCCATATACTACCCACCACTGCGACACACCACTACATATTTGTAGCCAAACCCACTGTCTCCAGGTCATCTATAAGTCTTTGCTAGGTAAAGCCCTGCCTTATCTCAGCTTACTGGTCACCATAGCAACACCTACCTTAAGCACACGCTCCAGCAAGTATATTTCACTGGTCATCCCCAAAGCCAACACTTCTTTTGGCTGCCTTTCCTTCCAGTTCTCTGCTGCCAATGACTGGAACGAATTGCAAAAATCACTGAAGTTAGAGTCTTATATCGCTCTCTTTAACATTAGCATCAGCTGTCAGAGCAGGTTACCAATCACTGTACCTGTACACAGACGATCTGTAAATACCACACCCAACTACCTCATCCCCATATTATTACTTACACTCTTGCTCTTTTGCACGCCATTATCTCTACTTGCACATCGTCATCTGCACATCTATCACTCCATTGTTAGTGCTAAATTATAATTGTAATTATTTCTATTATTATTATTATTATTATTTCTATTATTACTATTATTATTGTCTATTTATTATTATTGTCTATTTATTATTACCTCCTTACTTCATTTGCACACACTGTATACATATTTTTCTATTGTGTTATAAACTTTACATTTGTTTATCCCATTTGTAACTCTGTGTTGTTTTTGTCGCACTGCTTTGCTTTATCTTGGCCAGGTCGCAGTTGTAAATGAGAACTTGTTCTCAACTGGCCTACCTGGTTAAATAGTTGAAATAAAATAAATTAATTAATTTCACATTCTTAAAATAAAGTGTTGATCCTAACTGACCTAAAACAGGGAATTTTTACTAGGATTAAATGTCAGGAATTGTGAAAACTGAGTTTAAATGTATTTGACTAAGGTGTATGTAAACATCCGACTTCAACTGTAATTCCTTAATAAATAAAACACTAAATCCATCCAGATAATCATGTAGGTTCAAACTTTAAAGCCTCGCACGGACAAGGCAGCATATTTTGGGATGTTTATCTGTTGTTGCTGTATTTATAGAGGTGTGTTCCGCAAGGTTCTATTTTGGGCCCACTGTTGTTCATTTTGTATATCAACAACAGTGGGGATCTTATTGAAACAGCGGATGTTCATTTTTATGCAGATGATACTGTTCTTTATTCAAGTGGTAATAGTTTATCTTTAGCTTTTGAAAATGCCCAAAGAGCATTTACCATCATACAACAGAATATGAGAGTATGATTTAAAGCTGATTCTAAATTAGCTTAAAACAAAATGCATGGTATTTTCAAATGCCAGGCATGTTACAAATCATGTCATTGCTGCATTGGCTGGACATACTATAGAGCAAGTTAAAGTGTACAAATATTTGGGTGTGTGGGTTGATAAGCTGAGCTTCACTGTGCATGTAGAGAACTTGATAAGGAAGCTCAAGCTGAAAATAGGATTTTATTACCGGCATAAGGCTTGTTTTTCTTTCAAGGCCAGGAAGGAGCAGGTACGATGTACATTACTGTCGGTTTTAGATTTTAGTGATGTTATATGCAGGCCTCAGCCACTACCCTGAGAGGACTTGATTCAGTGTATCATACAGCCCTCAGGTTCATTACAAATCAGAAACGTCTAACACATCATTGTGATCTCTACAGCGCTGTTGGCTTGTTGTCATTGACCTTGCGTAGGCTTAAACACTGGTATACACTGATTTATAAGGCCATATTGGGTAAAATGCCATTTTACCTCTGTTCTTTCTTAGTCAGGTCAGTAAATAAATATCAATTACGGTCCCATTCTGATTTGCTTCTAACAGTACAAAAATTAGAATAGGTCATGGTTGACCTATTCTAGTTATTTAGCACCGTGGTCCTGGAATTCTCTCCTGAACATTTATAAAATGTGATGATCTAGTTTCGTTGGTGGAGTTTAAATATTTGACCGATGTATATATCATAGAAGAGTGTAATTGTTTTTAGGCCAGCTGTTTTTAGTCAAGATGTTTGTGTTTTTAATGTAATATGTAATTGTTGTACTGTATGTGTGTTTATAGTTTTGTTTGAAACGTTGTTCTCCCTGCTGCTATTGGACCAGGTCTCTCTTGGAAAAGAGATATTATCTTAATGAGAAAAAACCTGTATAAATAAAGGTAAAATGAATATATATATTTTTTAGATTCACTCCCTGTGTGTCCCAAATGGCAGCCTTTTCATTATATAGTGCACTACTTTTAACCAGGGCCCATAGGTCTTTGGTCAAAAGTTGTGCACTATATAGGGAATAGGATGCCATTTGGAATGCTACCCTGTCGGCAGGTTGTTCAATTTCCAGTTTCCAGGAGATTGTCTGGCTCCTCGCGAGGGCAGGGATCGGCATGGCCGGTGTTTAACCTAGCCAAAGCTAGGGGGATTAGACCACTGCAGAGCGTTGGACCGAGTGAATCATCTTATAGCGTAACCTGATGGGCCTCCACTGATAATCATCTTTTAAACACAGCACTTTTAAATGGTGTGCGTTTTTTTAGTGTGTGTAATAATTCGTAAGCCAGGGGATGGCTTTTCCACTTTATTGCTACGTAAACTGTCCTGGGTAAACAATGTGTGTGTTTGTGTCTGTGTGTGTGTCTGTGTGTGTGTGTGCAGTATTAGTTCATTGGCTTAAACCCACGCTTCCTCATGTCCATTTGGTTTGGAACTGATATTTGGACCCCCTGTGATGTTTTTGAGACATAATTCATATCACCATCCTGAACTCTGTAGTCTAATTGTTGTTCTGCAGCTGACATAGCTACAATACGCAAAACATGTATTGTGTCATATTATACAAAATATATCAGGTTCCGCTTAGAATATATCAACCTGACAAATAAATACTCATGTAACACAATTATTATTTGAGTATTGTTGAAAGGGTCTATTATCATGTTGGTGTGAAGCTAATGCTGACTTACAGGCAGTTCAATGGGGATTGTGTTGGCGGTGGAACGGTCACCAAATTGTGTTGATTTTCCTTGCCTGTTTTTTAGAAAATATCTCTCATTTCCACTATACAATGTCTCACAAGTCCCAACCCTATAGAGTGTGGTACTGCCTTCCCTCTCAAAGTATGACCTATATATGAACTTCAATATTGTCATGTCAAATGTATAGCTTGTATAGCTTGTGATCTATATGGCTTTAAACTTAGTGCTGCTCCAACATGGTGTCCATAATAGGACAGCCTCAGTCTCAGAAAAACTAAAGCAAAAATCACTGGAGCTGGAGACATATCTCTAACTTTAAGCATCAGGTGTCAGAGCAGCTTACCCATCACTGTACCTGTACAGTTGTGGCCAAAAGTTTTGAGAATGACAAATATTAATTTTCACAAAGTTTGCTGCTTCAGTGTCTTTAGATATTTTTGTCAGATGTTACTATGGAATACTGAAGTATAATTACAATAATTTCATAAGTGTCAAAAGTCTTTTATTGACAATTACATGAAGTTGATGCAAAGGGTCAATATTTGCAGTGTTGACCCTTCTTTTTCAAGACCTCTGCAACCCGCCCTGGCATGCTGTCAATTAACTTCTGGGCCACGTCCTGACTGATGGCAGCCCATTCTTGCATAAGCAATGCTTGTAGTTTGTCAGAATTTGTTGGTTTTTCTGAGCCCACTCCCTTAGCTGAGAAGCAACCCCACACATGAATGGTCTCAGGATGCTTTACTGTTGGCATGACACAGGACTGATGATAGCGCTCACCTTGTCTTCTCCGGACAAGCTTTTTCAGGATGCCCCAAACAATCGGAAAGGGGATTCATCAGAGAAAATGACTTTACCCCAGTCCTCAGCAGTCCAATCCCTGTACCTTTTGCAGAATATCAGTCTGTCTCTGATGTTTTTCCTGGAGAGAAGCCCTTCTTGACACCAGGCCATCCTCCAAAAGTCTTTGCCTCACTGTGCGTGCAGATGCACTCACACCTGCCTGCTGCCATTCCTGAGCAAGCTCTATACTGGTGGTGCCCCGATCCCGCAGCTGAATCAACTTGAGGAGACGGTCCTGGCACTTGCTGGACTTTCTTGGGCACCCTGAAGCCTTCTTCACAACAATTGAACCACTCTCCTTGAAGTTCTTGATGATCCGGTAAATGGTTGCTTTAGGTGCAATCTTACTGGCAGTAATATCCTTGCCTGTGAAGCTCTTTTTGTGCAAATCAATGATGATGGCACGTGTTTCCTTGCAGGTAACCATGTTTGACAGAGGAAGAACAATGATTCCAAGCACCACCCTCCTCTTGAAGCTTCCAGTCTGTTATTCAATGAAAATGCAGTGGAAATGTTTTTGGGGGGGATTAGTTTTTTTTGAATGGCTTAGAGGGACTTTGCAATTAATTGCAATTAATCTGATCACTCTTCATAACATTCTGGAGTATATGCAATTTGCCATCATACAAACTGAGGCAACAGACTTTGTGAAAATGTATATTTGTGTCATTCTCAAATCGTTTGGCCACGACTGTACACAGCCAATCTGTAGATAGTACACCCAACTACCTCATCCCGATATTGTTATTTATCTTCTTGCTATTTTGCACCGTAGTACAGTATCTCAACTTGCTCATCATCGTCTGGATATCTATCACTCCAGTGTTAATGCTAAATTGTAATTATTTCACCTCTATGGCCTATTTTTTGCCTTACTTCCCTAATCTTCTACATTTGCACACACTGTACATTCATTTTCTATTGATATTGACTGTACGTTTGTTTATGTGTAACTCTGTGTTGTTGTTTTTGTCGCACTGCTTTGCTTTATCTTGGCCAGGTCACAGTTTTAAATGAGAACTTGTTCTCAACTGGCCTACCTGGTTAAATAAAGTGAAATAATTAATATTTTTATTTTTCTAGAATACAAGACAAATTCCTATATCTGAACTGACCTGAACTGAATGTAACCTTTGGTCCTCTGTCCCCTGCAGGTCATTGAGACCATCAGCGCAATGGACAGAGACGAACCTCAGAGTGGACACCGCTTCTTCTTCTCCCTCACTGCAGAGGCTGCTGGGAACCTCAACTTCACCCTGAGAGACAACAAAGGTAAAGGCCAGACACATAGTCATATTTGGCCAACGAAATGTGCATAGTTGGCAGCAGGACAACCTAGAAGAATAAGAGAGCCCTTCATACTGAATGCCTAGTTACCAGGCAGGAGAAGCTCCACAACACCATAGTGGTTTCCTAGCCCTGGTATGGATATTTTCCATTATCCAAACATTATATCAGAGCTAACTGTCATCATGATTAGTTGGAATCCACCAAGTATTACTATCTGAACACAATTTGATCATTATATTGCTGCTATGCCTTCCTCCTCACAGACAACACCGCCTCTGTGCTGACCATGCGAGGGGGTTTCCAGCGTCACCACCAGACTATGTACCGCCTCCCTGTCCTCATCATGGATGGCGGGAGCCCTGCCCTCAGCAGCACCAACACCCTGTCCATTCGGGTGTGCGACTGTGACCCCGATGGAGCTCCCCAGTCATGTGGAAGTGAAGCCTCCATGCTCTCAGCAGGCCTCAGCACTGGGGCCCTCATCGCCATCCTGGCTTGCATCCTCACACTTCTAGGTATGAGGCAGCCATTATAACATCAGAAAAACATCAGTGCCCCATCAGGCCTGCAAAGCTGCATTTGTGTGGCACCCAGACTGACATTTCATATCTAATAACAGTACAAGATTCTAAGTTATTTTATCAAAGTCACGAGATGCCAGGCTTTCACATTTATGGAATGCCCATCTGGGGAAATAAAATATCTGTTTCGATATTTTAATACAGGAGTCGAACAGTGTTCATGTACCTTTTCACGTTACACTAGTTGTATCCAGTTAATCCCAAGATCTCCTTCAAACATTGGTATGTCCTACGAACACAATATTGGTGGTGAATATCATGTAGTGTGTTGAATAATAACGTGGGCTTTGGAAGAGGAGGACTTGTTACCATGGCAATCGTTTTGACAACACTGTGGTGCGACGTAACACCAGAACTATATGAGATACACATGATGCAATTGTGATCCTGCTGTATTGTAAGCGTTCGAAACTTGAAGTAGCTCCGTATTAACCTCTAGCGACGAGCAAACCCGTATCCGGGAGCGTAATCATAGCCTCAAACGCATTAGCATAACGCAGCGGACATAAATACCCCTAGAAACTTTTCCTATTCATGAAAATCGCAAATGAAATTAAATAAATACATTCAAACACAAGCTTAGCCTTTTGTTAACAACACTGTCATCTCAGATTTTCAAAATATGCGTTACAGCCAACGCTAGACAAGCATTTGTGTAAGTTTATCATGGCATAATGCTATGCTAGGCTCTGCTGGCAGCAGGCAACATTTTCACGAAAATAAGAAAAGCAACCAAATTAAATAATTTACCTTTGAAGACCTTCAGATGCTTTCACTCAGGAGACTCCAAGTTAGATAGCAAATGTTCCTTTTTTCCAAAAATACTATTTTTGTAGGCGAAATAGCTCCCGTTTCTTCATCATGCATGGCTGAGAAATCAACCGGAAAATGCTGCAACTATAATGGCAAACTTATTTCAAAATTTGCTCCATAATATCGACAGAAACACGGCAAACGTTGTTTAGGATCCATCTTCAAGGTGTTTTTAACATATATATTCGATAATATATCCGTCGAGGCAATTGGTTTCTCATAAGAAGCGATTGGAAAAATGCCTACCTCAGTATTTTACGTGCTATATATGGTCCCTTACAGCCATTCTTCAATGGAAATGCCTACAAAGACGTCACAATGCTGTAGACACCTTGGGGAAAACGTGGAAAATGTAAGCTCATTCGTAGCTCATTCACAGCCATACATGCAATAACATGCAATTGGCATGATGGTAAAGGCTCATGGGCCACACCCTCTCATGCAATGCCATGCCAATTGGCCACATGGTGGCACTATAACAAGTGATTGAAGATGCAAACCATGAAAGTTTGAGAGTCCTGAAATTGTATATATAGGTACCTCTAACCACAAGGAAAACATTTGCCTCAAGGATCCATAAAGTAGGCCATGATAGATTTTTCCCCACTTAGAATTTTGTCAAAAACACTTAAAGCGCTACTCCTCTGGCACCGAATTACCAATCTGCACGAAACGTAATATTTGGCCTCTATGGACCAATGTCTTTCAACGCACCATTTTCCAGGCTAGTATGTCAAACAACATGGCCACTATTGACCAATAAACGTTCACGTGTGCACGGTCTGCACTAAAATGCAAATGAATCAGTCACGGATATTTGTATAGAAACAAAACTTGGTACATGTTGCAAACACTCATTCATATCCATCATATTGTGATGCTATAACGGGCACATTTTATATCTCTTGATCTGTTTGACCCAGACTGATGAAATACTCAGAGATATGAGTCCAGCTAACCTGTAAACTTATTAACAGTTCAGTAAAGTACCTTTTTGTATTTTTGGGGATGAGCCCTGCATAGTTAAGGGGTTATTTCCTCCACTGAGATTCTCCCACGTGTTTGTTAGTCACACACTGTTGGGAGGTGCCGTGGTGCAACCAAGCTCCTCGTGTATCTTGCAGCTATTAGTAGATATAGTGAGTAAGTGCAGTTTCTTGATGACGTAAGCAGGTAACATGGTGAGAACCTTGTCAAAACATCAGACAATGTCTATGTTCGGGCTTTCCCCATACTATTTAGTTATTTTCAGCCCTCCCTTCTTTACTTTTGAATTTATTTATCTTGCGATCTGCCTCTTCTCATTACCTTCCTAAACCTCTCTTTCGCTGTCTCTTCGTCTATCATGGGCCACTTACACTTACAGGTGTATCTCACAAGTTAGCAATCAACCAACAGATTTCTTTGTGATTTTTGAGATAGATAGAGGCGAGAAACAGGTGGTTTTCCAGTTACCTTAGTCTCCTGTGACAATCAATCTTTAATAATTGTTCTCGACAGACGATTGGACAGCGGAGTCAATCACCACCTTCCGGAGACACCTGAAACCCCACCTCTTTAAGGAATACCTAGGATACCTAGGATAGGATAAGTAATCCTTCTCACCCCCCCCCCCCCTTAAGATTTAGATGCACTATTGTTAAGTGACTGTTCTACTGGATGTCATAAGGTGAATGCACCAATTTGTAAGTCGCTCTGGATAAGAGCGTCTGCTAAATGACTTAAATGTAAATGTAATGTTAAATGATTGAGTGAAAGGTCTCTTTCAAAGCTGCGGTCGTGTTATTGCTAAGTCCAATTATCTCTTTGCCTAATACAATCTTTATTAGACAAAATAACTCACACATTTCCTGTTGATAGAGCTAGATATTACGGCTTCAAACGGTCGGCTTTGCCTTTTAGATCATAATGAATACGTTTATATGGACAAGGGTGATCGTAGATCAGCACTCCTAATATGAGATGTTTTATCAATATGGGCCCTGAGTTTCTCTCTCTGAAGGTCATTATGAATGTCGAAAGGTATAGAAGGCATGGATATATTACATTTTTTACATGGTTCAGTGCTGTTTTGCGCAAGGGAAGAAAATGTTACCCATTATGTGTTACACAGCAGCAGGCTGACATTTCTCCATTTCACCTGTTCTCTCCTGTTGCTGTGGAGGATACATTGTATGGCAACAGATGCCTTGCATCCTTGTATTTCTTAAGACCTCTCCCACGTCTTATTCAGACACCCAAAGCTTCTGCCTGCATATCTGTGGCACTTGTACTGCATCCCAAATGGCACCCTAGAGTAGTGCACTATGTAGGTTATAGGGTGCCATTTTGGACGAAGACTAGGATTAGTCCACTACTGCACAGCCTCAAACGAGACGATATTTTGGGCCAACTAAGCCGTTTCCCTTGGGGGTCCTTCCGTCATGGTCGAGGGTGAGGGGCAGATGGATACGTGGAGAGCCAGAAGAGAGAATGTGGACACAGAAAATGAAAACATTTTAAATAGGGAATTATTAACAACTAATGCACTTTTGACGCTTGAGTCAAACTGGGAGAGAAGAGCAAGGACCCAAGCTAAGCTGTACCAAAGGCACTGAAGCAGTGTGTCGTTTCATAGTTTTGTTGTTGTTCGCATTCAAAACAATGGTATTCGTCCTGATTTGTGCCCCTTTTAATTGCACCAAACTTAGTTGTGTTCACTAGGGCAGAACATCACAACACTTTGCAACGGAATACAAAAACAAGGTTTCTTATTGGACAAGTTCAGGTAGTAACTCCCGATTCCAAACATGTTCTTACTACTTGACACAGCCCTGTTGTCTGGTCACAGTCATTTTTGACTGACATGTGTCTGCACTGCTTTTAACCTGGATAAGGCGAAACAAAAATTAAGCACACTCATGTGGCTCAATAATTGTAATAAGGCTTGGAGGTTCTATACTTTTCTGTAATCTTGAGGCAATCTCACAAATTTTGGCAGAGCTCCTCAAACGATGACAGCAGCTGTTCCAGAGGTCTCTTGGGGCTCTGTGCAGTCACTATACTGTACCGTTGTTTGCTCTGCCTCATAATGCTGGAACCATAAATAGATAAACCATAAATAGAGAGGTCACCTAAGGTCATCTGACTCATAACATGAGAGGTCCACAATTTGCAAAACATCTGACGTTACAAATTCGAATTTGTTCTGGGTAACTTTAGCTAGGTGGCTAGCAATAGCTAGGCTAGGGTTTAAGGTTAGGGTTAAAAGGGAGTTATGTTAAAGGGTTAAGGTTCGGGGAAGTGTTAGCTAAAAGGGTTAAGGTAAGGGTTTGTGGAAGAGTTAGTTAACATGCAAAGTAGTTGTAAGTAGCTAAAAAGTAGTAAGTAGTTGAAAAGTTGCTAAAAATGCTCCTTGATCAGATTTGAACATGCAACCTTTGGGTTGCTGGACGTTTCCGATATATACCTTCCCTTCCTATTTGTTTTTGCCTTCTGTCTTATGTAACCGTTCCAAACGTAACATATTATACTGATTTTGAGTGTCACATGTTACATCTAGTCTGTGAAACCAGGCTGCATTACACCTCAGTGATAATTCACATCTAACATTTTTAGGCAGCCAACATATTGATGACCATAAAGTCATCTATTATTGACAGTGTCTGTGTCTCAATCTGTACCCTTCATTCTGGCATAGTCTGTACATAGTCTGTAATTGTGGTGATCGGCGAGTGTTGACTGGCACCAATTCAGCTGAAGTACATCGGAGGTCGCATGACTCAGCAAATACCATGTAAATGATATTGTATTGGATAGTGGATAATTATTTAATTGTTTCAAAATTGTATGGATTGCAAAAATGTATCAGTACTGCTCAGAAGGCTTGTACTCTTCAAGATGGATTATGATGACGCAGTACATTAACATCTGAATGTGCATCAATTCATTTCAGTACAGCATGGTCAGGCAGCCAGACAATAACCCCAAGCACACATGGTCAGGCAGCCAGACAATAACCCCAAGCACACATGGTCAGGCAGCCAGACAATAACCCCAAGCACACATGGTCAGGCAGCCAGACAATAACCCCAAGCACACATGGTCAGGCAGCCAGACAATAACCCCAAGCACACATGGTCAGGCAGCCAGACAATAACCCCAAGCACACATGGTCAGGCAGCCAGACAATAACCCCAAGCAGACATGGTCAGGCAGCCAGACAATAACCCAAAGCACACATGGTCAGGCAGCCAGACAATAACCCCAAGCACACATGGTCAGGCAGCCAGACAATAACCCAAAGCACACATGGTCAGGCAGCCAGACAATAACCCCAAGCACACATGGTCAGGCAACCAGACAATAACCCCAAGCACACATGAAAAATCTACAAAGAAATGGTTAATTGGCCTCCAAATCAACATTTTGCATCTCAGTCTCCAGACTTGAAACCCATTGGAAACCAGTGGTTTGAATTGAAAAGGGCAGTCCATAAGCGCAGACGAAGGATATCAAGAATCTGGAAGGATTCTGTATGGATGAAGGGTCTAAGATCCCTCCCAATCTGTTCCAAATGGTCTAAGATCCCTCCCAAGGGTCTAAGATCCCTCCCAACTCATAAAACACTTTTAAAAACTCTGCGTCGTTATCCTCCCAAGGTGATGTATTGAAAGGTGTTGAAACAGGGGTGTCAATAATTGCCCATCACTTTTAAGATTTTTTTAATTATTTGTTTAACAAAATCTATTTCTCTGGGAAATTGTATTAGTATAAAATAACAACTTTCAAATGATTTTGAGCGTACAATATAGCTCACAATTTAAATTATTTATTTAATACAGTCATTTTACCCACTGTAGACAGAGGAGAGGAGAGGGAGCCCAGCTACTGAATCTATCAGTGGCTGGGCTCATTATAAAATATGTCGATGAGAATGGGCCCAGCACTAAATATTCTGCTTGTAGTCTCATTGATTTTGCATGATGGATTATTTTCTCAGTCCATATATGAAAAATTGGGGCATAATGTTCAATTGATCTACCGCACATCTCGCCCATTCATCTTTCGGCAAAACTGCCATGTTGCTAAATCAAGGCCCTAAGTGAGGCCTGTCGCATGCAATTTGTGACACAACAGTTAAATGAGTGCACAGGGTCCTTGTGACACGTTCATAATCACTATATAATAACATGCATTCAACCGTCAGTTAATTAGACACGTGTTAGATTAGTACCGGTATTCACCCACAAACACAAAGGAAGTCCTCATTCATGTCATATATTTTTGTGCCAAACTTTATGATTTTCCGTTCAGCGCTTGTACAAATTCATTTATCTGTATTTACTGTGTGCAAATTGGGTAGTAGAACAAAAAATGACCGAACAATACTCCTGAAGGTTTCTTTACATATATATGGTATATTAGATAGTATATGATGAACGTATGGTCATGTCAGACAAGAGATACCGTCTGCCACGCTTCTAGAAAACTTCTCATGGCCTGATAACGAAACACTGAGGATGATTTGTCATCGTGTGTCCGATTGATAAAGTTGTGACTGTACCGGACATGTTTTAATCTACTGTCTCAAAGCATATTGATCCTATAGTCACATAATGCCTTAATTAACTAATCAAATCAAAGCTGTCATATTGATCCTGTAGGCCTGCCACACAATGCCTTAATTAACTAATCAAATCAAAGCTGTCATATTGATCCTGTAAGCCTGCCACATAATGCCTTAATTAAACTAATCAAATCAAGTCTAGGTCAACTGTTTTAATCTACTGTCTCAAAGCTGTCATATTGATCCTGTAGGCCTGCCACATAATGCCTTAATTAACTAATCAAATCAAAGCTGTCATATTGATCCTGTAGGCCTGCCACATAATGCCTTAATTAACTAATCAAATCAAGTCTAGGTCAACTGTTTTAATCTACTGTCTCAAAGCTGTCATATTGATCCTGTAGGCCTGCCACATAATGCCTTAATTAACTAATCAAATCAAAGCTGTCATATTGATCCTGTAGGCCTGCCACATAATGCCTTAATTAACTAATCAAATCAAGTCCAGGTCAACTGCCTGCAGTGTCTTGAGTTTCTACATTTCTTGTTTAACTCCCTGGCTTCATCACTAGAAGTGAAATGCTGGTTAGTCGCGTCAGATATTTTGTTTGGAGACGCCTGTATAAAGTATAGTTCAGACACAGTCCGCTAGTTGCTTGTGCTGACCACCATGTATTAGAGAGTTTTCAGTCTCAATTAATTGATTTACATTTGGCTGTAACCCCACAGTAATTGTCTGCCAGCATGAAACGGCTTTTGAGCGATAATTAAAAAGATGATGATGTACTAAGGTGAAGAACTCCTCCGTCTCAACCCAACAGTTAAAACCACCAATTTGAGGGTGTGTGGGCAGCACATGATACCCACTCAAACAAAGGGTAATCTCTCTCAGGTGCTACTGAAGATCTTTGTAGACTCCTGACATATTGCTAGCATTATCATAACATTGTCATCTTCAGTTGTCAATGTCCATCTCTCGTAAAACAGTTTCACTGAATTCCAAAGGGCTTCTCCTGTATGGCTAGTAGTGGGCAGAAATCGGAGAAAATGCTCATACCACATGATGAATGTAAGTTGGTCTACATGCAACATTTGAGTGGAATCCACACTGATTGAAAAGTATTTCAATGTCTTTAATTGACTGATCATTTCAATCACCACCTTCTGTCCCATCAGTTCAATAAATACCTTGCAGATCCCTACAGAGGTAAGAGGGATTTCCTTTGCCGGCATTTATGTATTTCTCTATATGTGCTTTTAACAAAGGATCACACTGGCTTATTACCCAAATAATCTATATTGTCAGAAAAAGTTTCAAAATGACCTATGATGAAGTAGGCGAGCAATGTATTTGTTATTCTATGCCATTCAGATCCTTCATGCTCAAATAAGCAGTCATTCTTGTGTTTCCAATCACTGTAACCAATACTGCCAAATCGCTTTGAATATGGCAGTCCACAGTTCTTGTCCCAAAAAAAGTCGTCAAGCAAAACAAAATAAACTACCTTTCGAGCGAGAGTACAAAAGCCATTCCCTGGGCACATTTTCACCATTCTGAAATGGGATTTTTAAAAGTGTTGTTTCTGGTGTTTTGTACTGATGCTGATATGTCAGCGTTTCTTTTCTGGCACAATTCGGGTCCCTTTTTAGCCCAGTAAGTACGCACACTGTCATCAAGTTTACCCCGACGAGCTGGGTCAGTGGTGTAGGAGTCCTCCTTGCTGACAGCAGCAGTTGACCCAATGAGGGGACCTGTGGCACATGTGGCAGGGGCAGTTGGAGGTTTCTTGTGCATGCTCTTCTCTGCTACCAGGCTAGTTGTGGAGGCTGCTGCTGGCGGTGGCATAGTGTTATGGTCCTGGTCCTCCTGTATAGGAGCTGATATAGAGAGAATGAGGCTTGTTTAGAAAGTTGTTGCCTCACCAGTAGGCTCATCGTGCTCCTCTGCTGTCTGGTCAACTGCTGGCGGTGTGATTGGGAGCTGGGGCACATGATCCAGGCTAGCAGCTAGCCCAGTTGATGTTGTTGCTGATGATAGCTCATCATCATTGGTGGCAGTGGCTGTTGAACTTTGTTGAGGGGAACTGGAAACTGACTTACTGAAATATCCAATTAGTTTTGGTATCTTTTTTTAGCATATCTTGGTCCCGGAACTCTTTCAGCCTCTGCCTTTTTACTTTTGAACTGGCTCAGCTCACTACAGTGTACATGACTTTGAGGAACATCTAAGGTAGCCGCCAAATTACGACTAACCCGCCAAGACCGCAAACCCATTGCGCCAGAGGCAGTTAATCAGTTTTTACAATTTCCAAATATGGACAACATTCAATCAGCCGCTGGCAAACCATCTAATTCCATAAAAATTCAAATAAATCCAGGGCCCTTAATTTAATTCAGATTTTTACCTGGACTGGACTACAGCCAAGGTTAGCATGTGCATTAAAACTCCCCTCCTCTATCTGTCATGCAATGTTGCATACCCCAACATGTTGAACATGAACAGCAGAAATCCAACAAAACATTTTGTAGTTTTTGGGTGAGTTACATATCTATTACCAGGCAATTAATATTACTATTATGATACATTTTAAGCATAGCCACGGGAAGTAGGGGTGATGGGGGTGCTGTTGACCCCCTGATAAATTGAAGAAAAAAATGTCCCAGTCAAGAGTTTGGACACACCTACTCATTACAGGGTTTTTCTTTATTTGGACTATTTTCGACATTATATAATAATAGTGAAGACATCAAAACTATGAAATTACACACACAAAAAAGTGTTAAACAAATCAAAATATGTCTTATATCTGAGATTCTTCAAAGTAGCCACCCTTTGCCTTGATGACAGCTTTGTACATTCTCGTCCGGGTCGCCCAGAGTCTTCCAGTTTATTGTAGGGGACTTGACTGGCTGGGATGTCCTAGTACCATTGCGCTCTAGCGACTCCTGTGGCGGGCCGGGTTCATGCACGCTGACACGGTCGCCAGTTGAACTGTGTTTTTTCCGGCACATTGGTGCAGCTGGCTTCCGGGTTAAGCGAGCAGTGTGTCAAGAAGCAGTGCGACTTGGCAGGACTTTGTTTCAGAGGACGCATGGCTCTCGACCTTTCGCCTCTACCGAGTTTCAGCGATATTTCAACACTATCACGAAATTGGGGTGAAAAAGGGGTGAAAAAAATATATAATAATAATAAACCTGAAAATAATAAAGGCCTGCTCCTTAAATCCCACTAATACGAGAACACCAGCCTTTGCCATATGGACACATTGATTCCCCGTGAACCATTGGCGGCTAAAGAAATGAGAGCCTGCCTAGGCCAATGTAGGGGTAGTACTGTAACTTATTTTATCGACTAAATAAAAATATATAAATCCTGAACAAATCCTGATGAAAATGCAGGTTAATTCATCTCTCTATAGATACCTAGCCTTTCTGCCTCCCTTTCTATCTGTCTTACTAGGTCCAGCCCAATGACTGTATATATGAAGGTCTGGTAAGCTATTGCTTGTGAACTTGTGATGTGTCTATTATTTATCGAATCAACTAACTATATTTAATTGTGTTAGAGGAATTCTAAATTCCTATATGTTTGTAGCCAAAACCAAATTCACACTCTCTCTATTTCATAATAAGTTGTAAATTTATCATTTTGCATGAAATAGATCGAGACCAGTCTTAAAAACAAGTTCAGCATTTATTCTTGATGAGTACTGACCCAAAATACATAAAACAAACATTCCAATCTGTCTAAAAGATATACTTTTCTCCACTAATGGAACATCAAACAAACATTCTTATCTGTCTGAAAAGATATATGCCCTCCTTTCTCCCTTAAACCCGCAAGGTACAGACAATTAATTTGTTTTACCTACATTTTCTGTCCTAGTTTAACCAAGAACCCATACATTTCATACCATAACATAATAGTATTAAAATAAATGGTTCTAATTGAAACGTATACATAATTAATCACTTCAACCATAATTTCCTCCAACAAATTGTTACCCAATAAATGAATCATGCAACAATTAACTCGTTCGTGTAACGGCGTTCGTCTGTTGAAAGAGGAGCGGACCAAAAGGCAGCGTGGTTAGTTCGATACATCTTTAATAGACGAAAAATACACAAACAATACAAAACAACAAACGGAATGTGAAAACCTATACAGCCTATACAGCCTATCTGGTGAACACTAACACAGAGACAGGAACAATCACCCACGACATACTCAAAGAATATGGCTGCCTAAATATGGTTGCCAATCAGAGACAACGAAAATCACCTGACTCTGATTGAGAACCGCCTCAGGCAGCCATAGACTATGCTAGACACCCCACAAAAACCCCATGACAAAATGCACCACAATAACCCATGTCACACCCTGGCCTGACCAAATAAATGAAGACAAACATACATACTTTGACCAGGGCGTGACAGTTCGGAATTTGGGGCACCACGGAAGAAGATGTTTATAGTGTCCCCCCCTCTTCAAAGGGCTACAGACCTATATCTATCCTACCATGCCTTTCTAAGGTCTTCGAAAGCCAAGTCAACAAACAGATTACCGACCATTTCGAATCTCACCATACCTTCTCTGCTATGCAATCTGGTTTCAGAGCTGGTCATGGGTGCACCCCAGCCACGCTCAAGGTCCTAAACGATATCTTAACCGCCATCGATAAGAAACATTACTGTGTAGCCGTATTCATTGATCTGGCCAAGGCTTTCGATTCTGTCAACCACCACATCCTCATCGGCAGACTCGACAGCCTTGGTTTCTCAAATGATTGCCTCGCCTGGTTCACCAACTACTTATCTGATAGAGTTCAGTGTGTCAAATCGGAGGGTCTGCTGTCCGGACCTCTGGCAGTCTCTATGGGGGTGCCACAGGGTTCAATTCTTGGACTGACTCTCTTCTCTGTATACATCAATGAGGTCGCTCTTGCTGCTGGTGAGTCCCTGATCCATCTCTACGCAGACGACACCATTCTGTATACTTCCGGCCCTTCTTTGGACACTGTGTTAACAACCCTCCAGGCAAGCTTCAATGCCATACAACTCTCCTTCCGTGGCCTCCAATTGCTCTTAAATACAAGTAAAACTAAATGCATGCTCTTCAACCGATCGCTACCTGCACCTACCCGCCTGTCCAACATCACTACTCTGGACGGCTCTGACTTAGAATACGTGGACAACTACAAATACTTAGGTGTCTGGTTAGACTGTAAACTCTCCTTCCAGACCCATATCAAACATCTCCAATCCAAAGTTAAATCTAGAATTTGCTTCCTATTTCGCAACAAAGCATCCTTCACTCATGCTGCCAAACATACCCTTGTAAAACTGACCATCCTACCAATCCTCGACTTTGGCGATGTCATTTACAAAATAGCCTCCAATACCCTACTCAACAAATTGGATGCAGTCTATCACAGTGCAATCCGTTTTGTCACCAAAGCCCCATATACTACCCACCATTGCGACCTGTACGCTCTCGTTGGCTGGCCCTCGCTTCATACTCGTCGCCAAACCCACTGGCTCCATGTCATCTACAAGACCCTGCTAGGTAAAGTCCCCCCTTATCTCAGCTCGCTGGTCACCATAGCATCTCCCATCTGTAGCACACGCTCCAGCAGGTATATCTCTCTAGTCACCCCCATAACCAATTCTTTCTTTGGCCGCCTCTCCTTCCAGTTCTCTGCTGCCAATGACTGGAACGAACTACAAAAATCTCTGAAACTGGAAACACTTATCTCCCTCACTAGCTTTAAGCACCAACTGTCAGAGCATCTTACAGATTACTGCACCTGTACATAGCCCACCTATAATTTAGCCCAAACAACTACCTCTTTCCCAACTGTATTTAATTTATTTATTTATTTTGCTCCTTTGCACCCCATTATTTTTATTTTTACTTTGCACATTCTTCCATTGCAAAACTACCATTCCAGTGTTTTACTTGCTATATTGTATTTACTTTGCCACCATGGCCTTTTTTGCCTTTACCTCCCTTCTCACCTGATTTGCTCACATTGTATATAGACTTGTTTATACTGTATTATTGACTGTATGTTTGTTTTACTCCATGTGTAACTCTGTGTCGTTGTATCTGTCGAACTGCTTTGCTTTATCTTGGCCAGGTCGCAATTGTAAATGAGAACTTGTTCTCAACTTGCCTACCTGGTTAAATAAAGGTGAAATAAATAAAAAGAGTTACCATCGAATTAAACTCGAAAAGATATATAACTTATATATCGATAACAGACACTTATTAATCGCCTCATATCAGTCTCATTCTGAAAGCTGCCTACTTCTTGGATCCGCAAGAACCCCAGCTTTACTTATGATTCAGCACTACACAAAATCAGTTTAATTATTTATTTACTAACTAACTAGTAAATAACACTTAACACA
Organism: Oncorhynchus gorbuscha; assembly: GCF_021184085.1. NCBI lineage: Eukaryota > Metazoa > Chordata > Actinopteri > Salmoniformes > Salmonidae > Oncorhynchus > Oncorhynchus gorbuscha. The sequence goes on from NC_060194.1 coordinate 409,365, forward strand.
CGAGAAAAAGTCCCTAGCCGACTAACAACAGCATGCCTGCTTGGTTACCTCAAGAGGGAGGGGTAGATAGAGAGATGGACGGACAAATATGGATATATGAGAGCATGACATTTAGCTCTCATTACCACCAGTCCTGGTGGAAAATCTAAGGGGGGAGTGTTGTAAAGATTTTTCAAATACTGTGCGGAAATATCATTGACTAACTCATCAACTATCTCGCTGACTACTGTAACTGAGAATCTCAATTTACGGTGAGCTCAGACAATCAGACATCCAGTTAACCTATGCTCATGCATGGAAGCTCAATTAACATTAAGAGGATATTGAAACCAGAAACCAGACATGCTCATTGCTGACATGGAGCACTTTAAACAAAATATTCATATATTTTTGCCTCCTTTTACTCCACTACATTCCTACTCCATACATTTTCCCTGACACCCAAAAGTATTTTTTACATTTCCAAAGTAATGATTTTTCCCCCAATTCAAACACTTGTCAAGACAACATCCCTGGTCATCCCTACCGCCTCTGAAACAAATTGGAGTATATAAATACAAATAAAAAAAGAGAATTTAATTATTACACTATTACCGTATTGCTAACAACAAACACACAAATAAAACTCAATTTCACAAATCCTATAACACACTTATAAAGAAGAGAACCTGATTATTACACTATTGCACTTCAAACAAGAAACACACCAACTAAATTGCACAACCAATTGAATTAGTACAAAGTTAGAGGTGCGCTATTTGATAGATTCCCCCTCTCCCCCTACCTCGGGCTTCCACTGGGGAGACCTGAGGTCAACCTACCCCCGCCACCTCCCATTCTCGTACTTCTGTTAGGGAGACCTTCCCAGGCAGTGGCCTGCCTAGCTCACAAACTAGAATCAGGGCGCCCATTCCGACAAGGTTAATTGACCCACAGTCCCACAAGGTGACATGATATCATTGACATGACGTTCAAATGAGCGAGAGAAAACCGATTCCGCAAATGTCATCATTCAAGAATATTATTATTATTAAAAATAATTGTTTGGGCGCTCCTTGCTGCCCCCGGTCAAGATGCTGCCCATGTCGCCTGTGCCTAAATCCGCTACTGCCTCCACCGAGCTTGTCTAGCCCAGGGAATGGCATCATGCCTGGAGATGAGGTATGGTCCGGTCGGCTTCCATATTTCAGCCTGGCGGTGGCAGCGCTGATGGATGAATTATTAGACATTTGCCTCCCCTGCTTTGCTCACTCACTCTGCAGCGACAGAGGTTATTTTCAACCCTGGGAGTATAGATCCAACGCGGGAGAGGAGGGGATTCTGGCAGGCAGTCACTAACTTGATGGGTGGACTGTGACTTTGTCTCAGGGAGTGTGTTTGACGGAGATGTGTATGTTGGTGTGTTTGTATGTAGTGCGTGTGTGTGTGACACACAGTGATGTTGTATGTGGGTGTGTCTGTGTGTGTGTGTGTGTATCTGTGAATGTTTGTGTGTGCTGAGTTAAAGGAGGGGAGATTTATGTCATAGGGTCTATATGCACACAGCCCACGTAGTCAAGTGCTCAGCAATGGGGTGTTCAGCACAGCATAGTATATTAGTCTTTCAGGTAGTGTGTTGGTCAGTACTTTCAACTTGCCCTTGAAATTGATAGAGCTCATGGTCCCTCACACTTTGCTTTTAGAATATTGTGAGGATTTTGGTTTATATTGTTTTAGACTCTATTCAATTTTAGGATAAAACTTTTCTAGCATGTCAAAAGATGGCACAGAAATGGTCCATCAAGTATATAGAAAGAGAGGGGTCGAACCTTGACATGGTTTGGGGGCTGCACTTGGGTTCGTTTGCTTTTAGGGGCGGCTGCTTTATGACTGGCATATAATCCTGTTTTATTGCTCAGATAGGCATATGCTGTGCCCATAAAAAGGATGCCCAGGGTAAGCAACTTGTGGGAGCAGCCGACTATTACCTGTTAAGTGCACTTCTTTTGACCAAGGCTCATAGGGCTCTGACCAAAAGTAGTGCACTCTAAAGGGGTTAGGGTGTCATTTGGGATCGCACCACTGTTAAACCCTGATATTTACAGCATATTTGGCCACTCAAAATCTCTGTGCTCATGTCTGTGTGTTTATCTCTGTGTTGTTTACATTCTAACAACATGAGCAGGCCAATTACATATTTAAAAAGTATAAATCTTGAAAATCTCATGAAGTAATTTGCGAATACCTCAAAGGAGTCCATTTAAGGTCGATAGAGATCTTTTTGATCTGAATTCAACCTGAAATTACCTTGAATTCCACCAGAAATAACCTTAACTCAGGACTGTAATGAGTAACACCTTTTCCAGATAGCACCACACTCGATGAACAGCTAGCTGTTCTCAGCACTGCAGTACAAGTGATTAAAACCTAATCAGTTGAAGCTATTAATAAAACCAATGGAGCGGATCATCTGCCCCCATCTTAAATGTAATTTTCCAGACAATACCAAAACTGTAGTCTCAGACAAGAGTATACTCTTCAGGCTAAAGGTGGGGAAAATACAACGAGGGTGTCTTATATGCCTTGGCTGAAAACACAATGAATAACATGGGCCTATTGCAATAAATGTAATACAGATAGTATCGCTCTTTATCAATCGACTCCATTCCTTTCTCCACCCCCACTGGCTCTTTATCGCTCTATCCATCAAATTGTTCCTTGGAGCTAAGCTTGCCTCCAACGGTTGTGTTGATGTGTTTAGGGGGCCTAATGCCACACAGGTGGCAGACAGGGTTTCCCTATCATTACCAGTATGTTTTGGACTATGACCCAAAATGATGAAATCTACATTTTCTAATATAGCACAAATGTTCTGTACTGTAAAAAAGTCCACAGTGGTCCTGGACATGTAATGCCTCTGTCGTTTTGTCCATCTTGGCTCAAGGTTTGACAAAGAATGTCTCCACAATGATATTTATTGACAGACCATTTTTACTTTGTCTACTAATGATTAACCCTCAGCTATCTTTATCCTCTGCCCTTTGTTGATGGTGACTGTCCCTCTCTGTCTCTCAACACAGTGCTTGTCCTGTTGATTGTCACCATGCGACGGAGGAAGAAAGAGCCCCTGATCCTGGACGAGGAGCGCGACGTGCGTGAGAACATTGTGCGCTACGATGACGAGGGCGGCGGAGAGGAGGACACAGAGGCCTTCGACATGGTCGCTCTCCGCAACCTGAAACTGGTCCGTGAGAGCGGTGGCAAGACCCGCCGTGATGTCACCCCGGAAGTGCCAAGCCTCTTCTTGTCTTCCCGGCCACCGCCAGACAATGGCATCTTCCGCGACTTTATCTGGGACCGGCTGAAGGAGGCCGACGTAGACGCTTCGGCACCACCCTATGACTCGCTGCAGACATATGCCTTCGAGGGTAGTGGCTCGGCCGCAGATTCCCTCAGCTCGCTGGATTCCCTGAGCACGGACTCGGAACAGAACTACGACTACCTCAGCGACTGGGGGCCGCGATTCAAGAAGCTGGCAGACCTCTACGGCCACAGCGATGACGGTAACCTCTTCGCCTCTTAGCCCTCGGTTGAGCCTGCTAAAATGTTGGCACGGACAATCTAACAAATGAGGGAAGGAAATTGAAGAATATGAAGAAGGATACAAGAAAGCAAATGTGAGATGACGAGAAGAAAATGCTGTACTCTGAGGATATTTGATTGGTGTATATAAATGCATCAATGACCGTGAGAATAACCAATGGTTTTCCATTCAAAATCTTTTTTTGGGGACTGGCAGTATTTTTCAAAGAATGAACTTTGCGAGAATTTGTTAACTATATATAACATGATGGAAATTATGCAAAGCTTAAGACGTTGGTATGGCCTCCCTTTGGAAGGACCTCAACGCACAAATGTCCAGACTTTCTCAAGTCACGTGACGTTCAAATGTGATGAAAAGTGAATCTATGATCCAGTGTTATTACAACAGTGACATTATCAAGTACTCCATCATGTCGTGTTCAAATGAAAACAGTGCCACCTTGAACTGGCCCTGCAGTCTGTCACAGGGTTCACTGTGATCTGCAATATTTGTTTCAAATGTATATTTATAGAACAGATTCTCAATTTAACTCCATATTGATTTTACAGCAGTTTTTTTAACAAACGATGGATTTGATCAATTCAGGCTTACCGTGGTTCATGTTCAGTAGGGATCACCGTAGCAAAATACTTTAAAGCAGAAAACAGAAATGAGTGTTTCTTATTGGACCAGTAGTCTCTGCCCCCTTTCTTCAATTTGGTGCCTAACGAACACGGCAATGATCTCTCAACCATTTAGAGTATCAGAAACAATGCATTCCTATAAATGTATGTAGACACCTGCCAGGGATGTCCCTTGTCACACTGAATGCTTTAAGGTTCACAGTGCCGCTGAATGGTTTATGAAGTCTCCCTCCATTGGGAACAAACACCTCTCACTTACATTGCTCCGTTAAAACCTTGTCACACAGCAGCATGATACTGATTTCTAAGAGCAGCAGCGTAACATTGTTCTAAATTGAATGCAGCGTATTGGTATCTCCAACATTCAAAGCTGTTGTGATGTTTTATGTATCCTATGAGGTGTTCTAGCTGCCATGTTGGTTTAAACTGTGTTTGTTTTTTAAAATGGAAACATAGCTATAGCAGCATGGGAAAATACAGTTAACAATGTGTTGAAGAACATTTGCAGCAAAGCTTCAGGCATTTGTAAAAACACTAAGCCAAGGTGAATGTCAATTGCTATTTCACATACAGTGAGTAGAAATAGAAGTCAGATTAGTTTGGAATAGAAACGTATCTTGCAAAATAAGAAATATGCATACATCATGCTGCTTAAAACATATTTTGTGAAATGCAAGGAAAGGCAGCTGGGAAAGTTTTGATTGAGAGCTCTTTAGGTTTAGGTTTATTTGAACATCTTGGTATATATGCAGAAACATACATACAATACAATGTCAATACAATATAAAACACACGTAAAAGATACTTGACAGCCCTTCTGAAGCTGATGACCATATCCTTGGTTTTCTTTTCGTTCACATACAGGCAGTTGGTTTTCCCCATTGGGCCACTGCATATACTGCTGCATTTATTTGGCCAGGGAGCAAAATCTGTGAATGTGAGGTCATCAGCCTACTTGACAGGATGAATGCTCTTTGGGAGGCTGGAGTCTATGGTGATCATGCATAGCACCAACAGTAGGTGAGAGAGCACTCCACCCTGGGGCACTCCAGCTGGGACTGGCTGTGAGTTAGAAAGGCATGTTCTCGACCTCACCGTCTGCTTGCGGTTGTCCAGTTCGCTCTTGATAGAGATCCACAGTGAGCGGGTCACCCCATGTTCCACTAGAGTGAGTAGGAGATGGCTATGGTTTAGGGTGTCAAATGCTCTGGAAAAGTCCATGAAAGTTGCATGAACATTTGGCACTTCATTTGATGCATTGTGCCAGAGCAAATACTGTTGACCTGTTCTTCACAAAGCCATGTTGTGAGGAGTTGATGTTCGGAGCAGTCTCCTTCTACAGCATGTTGTGTTCAACCGCTCATAGATTTTTCCCATGGAGCTGAGGAGAGAGATTTGCCTGTAGTCTTGGAGGAAGATGGGGTTGCTCTTTTTAGGCACAGCACATATGATGGACTTTATCCATTGATAGGGGGAAGTAGCTGTGTTCCATAGATGTTGAAGATATCGCACAGTACTGGTGCAAGCTCCATGCAGTACGTTTTAGGAACCAGGGAGGAATCTCGTCGGGCCTGCAGACTTCTGCCCATTCAGCCGCTTCAGATGGGTTTTGATCTGGCCAATGTAGAAGCTGGGGGGACAGACGTTTGTAAGCTTGTTTTCAACAGCCTCAATTTCAGGGATCATGCATGTTGTACCTTCCCATACAGAGTAAAGTGGGCACTGAGAATGTCACATTCCCTCTGGGAATCCTGTTGATTGAGGGTTGAAAGGTTTTCTCTAGTCTCACTTGCACCAATCAAGCTTTTCTATGATTTGTATTAGCTAGCAAAGATAGACGACTTCAGCTGTTGAACTTCTGCCTGGAAGTACTCTTTCTTGGCATTTTTCACTAGAGCTGCAACATTCTGCTGAAGCGTCTTGTATTCTGCTTTGTCTTGACTGTGAAAGGCTTTCTGTCTGGTTGAGCTGAGGCTGAGTCTGTGTGTGTGGTCATCCATTGCTTGTCTCTGGTGGTCAGTTAACTTTTTTTGATGGAGAGATTACTATTGAGAGTAATTTTTTAGGAGAGAGTTAAGTTCATCTGTCTGCTCTTGGCAGTGTTTTTCTGTTTAGACTGATGTGAAACTATCTATATTTAGTGCCATGGAGAGAGCACATAGGTTGTCAGATGTACGGTGTTGTTTGTAGATGTACTGAGCTGGTGATTTAGGCCATTCACCTGCTGACCACAATATGGTCTGGTGATCTGACTCACCTCAGTGGTAGATGCTTGGCTTCGGAGTATAGGCCTTTCTTGATGGTAAATATGGAGTTTAGCTGATTAGCTCCACATGTAGAGTTTGTTACCACTTGGTTAGGGCCATACCTAGAACAAAGAAAACCATGCTTGAATCTGTTTGTGTCACCCAGAATCACCTGGGAGGGTGTATTTGTGTTGCACATGGTCCAAGCACCGCCCTTGAGACCTCGCCTCTTTAGAAGTTGGATGTAAATGATATATGTTATAATACAGTTCAGGCCACAGTGAGGCGTGAGAGTTTCGTCCACAGCCAAAGGCACTCACAACGATTGTCCTCAAGGTCACGTAGTCGTTTGTGCCTGATGTTACTGTCAATGTATAGGGTGATCCCTCCTCCAGAGCTGCACAGCTGTTTATTTATTTTGTTTGATGACGGTTCATACAGCTGATGCTCATTAGTAGGAGAAAATGTTATACAATAAATAGAAGCAAGAAAGTCCTACATATCCTTTTCATGCTATTGTGCTGACTCAAACCATACAATGCTATTCTAACTTAAATCCAACAGGTCTAATGATGTACAATGCAGTCCAAAGGCATTTTTCACATAAACATCTGCTAAGACCCCCTCATAATCTCTTACATTTTGTCTCACAACAATCTTGAGTTATTATCAAATATTTTGAGGCCATAGAAAAATTGTCGAGGTGATTATACACTTATAATATATGTTGAATAATATTATTATATATAATAATTCATTATACTTTTGGCTTGAAGTGTTACCAGAAGTGTCACTTCTTCCGGGTGTTTTCACACTTGGTCCCTTTCAGCTAAATGTTTTTAATTCAGCGTGGTTCACTTCATTTTTTGTGCAGTGTGAATTCTCCAGAGGAACTCAGACCCCTCATAAGAGCCCCCGAAGCTAACCGAACTGAGTTTGTTTCGCTTGAATTTCGCGGTCTGGTTCCTTTTTTTAGAGCAATGTGAACACAAAGCTCTCCATGTTTGCTTGTAAATATTCCCACACTACACACTAGGCTACTGCAACACCATTTTCCCTACCATAAACCTTCACATTAGTGCCACAAAAGAGAGAATATCATGATGTGCAGGTGTGCTGTTTTTGGATATTGATTAGCGATTGTCAAGGGTGAACATATATGTGAAGTTTTGTAACAACACGATGTTCAGATTATTGCCATATGTGATCTATAGGATAAGAAAGCTTCTTACGCTGTTTATTCCATTGTGGGGTTTGAATAGTGTGAGAAGACAACAATATTTGGTACAAAATCAATACTAGCTCCTAAAGGGAAAGTACATTGGGTGTACACCACATATTGTTTCAGTCCCGCTTCAAATGATCTTCAGCCTATAAAGACTTCATAAAGCCTTCATAATGCCTTCATAAACACTAAATAAATGTGTTACAAATCATCTATAACCGTATGTCGTGCTTTATAGAATGTTCATAAATGTGGAATAACTGTGTGATATAGCATGTTGAATATTATTATAAACATGTGCTTTATAAAGGGATCTGAAGGGTGGCACACGCTCTAAAGTGAAGTCGTGTAAGTCCCATTACACCCATTTTCATTCCCAGACACTTCCATCCAAATCAAATGTTATTTTTCACATGTGCCGGTAGACCTTACAGTGTAATGCTTACTTACGAGCCAACCATGTGCCGGTAGACCTTACAGTGTAATGCTTAGCCAACCATGTGCCGGTAGACCTTACAGTGTAATGCTTAATTACGAGCCAACCATAAGTGTTAAGAAAGTATTTACTAAAATAAACAAGCAAAAAATAAATAAATACAAATAATAAAAAAGCAACAATAAAATAACAATAACTATATAGAGGGGGTATCGGTACAGAGTCAATGAGCGGGGGCACCGGTTGATTTGATTTTATTAGGATCTCTTTTAGTCCCCATTTGGACTAATCTTCCAAGAGTCCTTAAACATTAAAATACCATTTATAATACAAACACACTTTCACATATAACACACTATTACAAACATACATAATACACTAGCATAATGACCCAATAAATACTCAATCTAAAAAAATATTGATTCTTCATCTACTATAGTCCCACAACATTTCTATATACTATATTTAAATTGTTTTTAAATAATGTTTAAACTTATATATTGAAAGGTTTCTAGTTTGCTCAGTTAATTTATTTCATTTCTTTATTGCTCTAAATCGAAATGTTCTTTTGCCCATACCTTTTTTCTGTCTGGGTAAAACATAGATGGTGGACAATCTATTCCTAGAATTTACAGAATGTCTGTCTCTTACCAACTGAATACCATTGTGAATAGAACTTGGCAACAGAAGAACCATTTTTAAAACAACCCATGATGTATATTATAAAATAAGATAACAGAAGAACATGTTTTTTTAAAACAATTATCTTGTATGATTGATGACCAACTCCAAGAACACTCTCCTTAAAACAACCCATGACTGCATGACTGCAACAGAAGAACCATATCTCCACCTTAAAACAACCCATGACTGCAACAGAAGAACCATATCTCCACCTTAAAACAACCCATGACTACAACAGAAGAACCACATCTCCACCTTAAAACAATCCTTGCTGCTTCATTCTGTGCATTCTGCAGCCTCCTAACTTCACTTGATGATGCATTTCCCCAGACCACCGAACAATAGTTCACTTGACTCTCAACCAATGCCTGTGTTATTTGCTGAAGGATATTCCCTGGTAAATATTTAACTATCCTTCTGATTATGCATGCTGTTTTAATATATATTTTTTACATAGATTAGTTATTTGAGACGATAAGCAGTTGTCTAGCTGCACTCCCAGTAGTTTGGTTTCTGCCACTTCTTCAATGTGTACTCCTCCCATACTTAATTGTATCCCATGCTGTTTTGGCCTTTTCCTAGTTGAACAGACCAACATAACTTTGGTTTTCTTGGTGTTTAAAGCAATTCCCATTTCCTGATAATCTCCAAATCTACTTGTAAAGCTTGCTGTACCTGTTGAACCAATTGTCTTGCTGCATAAATTGTAGTATCATCTGCAAATATAGTAGCTTGAGTTTCAACCAAGGCATAGGGAAGGTCATTGGTGTATATTAAGTAGAGAAGTGGCCCAAGGCAGCTGCCCTGCGGTATTCCACAGTTTAACACATTAGGGGAAGAAAATTAACCATTGATATAGGTGGACTGTTTCCTGACAGTTAGATATGACTGTACCCAATTCAATGCTACCTCCATAAAACCATAATGCATTAATTTTGTCAAAATAATTTCATGATCCACTAAATCAAATGCTGCACTGAAATCTAAAAATAGTACACCTACAAACCTGCCATTATCCATAGCATTGAGCCACTGGTCAGTCATGTCAACCAATGCAGTGCTAGTGGAATGGTTTTTGCGATAAGCATGCTGATTGGCTGTAATCAGATCATTCTTTTCCATATACTCCCACATTTGTCTACTCACAATACCCTCCAATATCTTACTGAGTGTAGGGAGTAGACTAATTGGTCGACTATTGGCAGGAGTAATGGGTTCTTTGCAGTCTTTCGGAATAGGACACAGTTTCGCATGCTTCCATACATTTGCAAACAACCCCTTTTCCAGTGACCATTTAATTATTATCTCACTGGTACTGCAATCATCGGAGCAGCATTGCGAAGCACAAAATTGTCCATAAAACCATAACCTGTAGATTTACCATTAGGTAATGACTTCAATAGGTTTAACACCTCCTCCACTGACACCGTTTGTAGACTAAAAGAGCAGATCTTATTGCTCATAATATGATCATCAAATTGTTTGGAAGAATTTATGTCTACATTGTTGCTTAGTAATTTAATTTTCTGTGTAAAAAAATCTGCAAAATGATTGGCCATATCAACTGGTTTTGTTATTATTCTCCCGTCAACCTCCACACTAGATGGGCATGATGAGATAGTTGTACCAAGTAAGCCCTTAACTGTGTTCCATACCTTTTTACAATCATTTTTACAATCAGTAAAAGCATTGTTGTAAAATAACTTTTTTTCCCTTCCATTCAATTTAACTGCATAATTACGTAATGTTCTATAATTCTGTTCATCAAATTCTAATTTTGACTTGGCTGCTAAGACTTTTGCCATATTTCTTTGAGAAAAAGCTTCACCCAGTTCATCATCAATCCATGGAGATGGACGGGCACCAACTGTTCTCTTTCTTATAGGGGCATGATAGTCCATCTCCATGGATTGATGATGAACTGGTTAGTCGAGGAAATTGAGGTAATATGTGCATGTAGGTAGAGCTAAAGTGAGTATGCATAGATAATAAACGGAGAGTAGCAGCAGTGGAAAATGGGGGGGGGAATCAATGAAAATAGTCTGGGTAGCCATTTGATTAGCTGTTCAAGAGTCTTATGGCTTGGGGAAGAAGCTGTTAAGAATCCTTTTGGACCTAGACTTGATGCTCCGGTACCGCTTGCCTTGTGGTAGCAGGGAGAGCAGTCTATTACTAGGGTGGCTGATGTCTTTGGCAATGTTTAGGGCCTTCTTCTGACACCGTCTGGTATAGAGGTCCTGGATGGCAGGAAACTTGGCCCCAGTGCTGGGCCGTACGCATTACCCTCTGCACAGCAGGGCTGGTGGACCAAAGCATCAAACTTGGCCTTCAGTTAGGGTTAGGTTTCAAATCTAATTTTGGCATTTTGGAGATGGGCAGGTTTTAGCCTTAATTATGAATTTATAACGGGTGATGACCAGGGGGAATGTTTTTGCTAGCGAGGGACATAGCCTGATGACAAATACTCCCCAAAAAATGCTATGGTCAGTCCCATTTATGCCAACTTTGAATGGTTGATATCCCAGGTTCATATGTGCTGTGTGCGCAATAGCCTGGGGATGACGTTACACCAAGAAACACTTACCTTGATGAAAGCCCCCAACCAAGTTACAGGTTCTTCAGTACACAACCACACACACACAACAATATAATGAGCCATACTGTGATAGTCTCAGGTTGGACTTCTCCAAAGACAGACAGACAAACTCTGGCTTTGCAGGTCAATCAAGTCATTGAAATACCTCTCAGACCCTACAGTAACCTGTGGATCATGAGAGAACCTTCATAAATCAGCTGAAGGTTAAAAACCTATTTATTTACACTTTATGTAGTGTCCTGTAGTATTTAGTTTAAATGTTATTCATAACACATCCATAAAGACACTATATCGCATGACACTACTTACTTTAAAGTCAGACACCTTTGGTCATTCATTACACATGTCATGCCTTGGTCTTAGTATTTTGTGTTTTCTTTATTTATTTGGTCAGGCCAGGGTGTGACATGGGTTTATTTTGGTGTGTTTTTGTAATGGGGTTTAGTAGGTATTGGGATTGTGGTTGAGTAGGGTTGTCTAGCATAGTCTATGGCTGCCTGAGGCGGTTCTCAATCAGAGTCAGGTGATTCTCGTTGTCTCTGATCGGGAACCATACCGTTACAACACATACATAAAGGCTTAATGATATAAACAAATGTATTAACAACTAAAACAAATAAACATTAAAGACATGTTTAAACCATACATTTCCTTTTATTTTGACATGTTTTTAACAATACAAGTACATACATTTTCGAAAAGTCCAACAATGCAATTACATTGGACATAACATTACACAGGGCTGTAAATAGTGTAGCTTGTCCCTAAGTTTCGGACAAATGTTTCTTGGCTCTGCCTGCAGGAGGTAGAGCATGTTGTTTCCAACTTTAAAGCAACAAAGAAAGTTAGCAAGTCTGTTAGGAAATGCTTTTGTCACACCATCTGGATAAGGGCATTTCTGCTCTGCACCAGAAATACTCGAAATGGGGAGATGGGAAAACTCCATTCGATTCGTATTATTATATTCCTCTTTCCTTTCCAAATCTCATGATGTGACGATGAGACATGTCTGTATCTAGGGGGGTTTCTATTTAGCAGAGTGACTAGCAATTGCTGTGAAGTCACCAAAATTATTTGAAAGGCCGATTGAGGTAGCTATGTAATCTAACTCAACAGTTAACTACTACAAATTCATTTCAATTGCCATAAATAAAGGTTAACATACTCATACTCGTCTTTCTTCACTACAGAATCATTTAGATTTTTCTCAGAACTCAAAAGTTATCCCCTCATGTGGTTTAAGCATTGTGAGGACACAGAAAATCAAATGTTGTTGTTTTTCCGTTAAAAAAGTGTGAAAAAAACTTGTGGGAAACTGAAAAAATTGGGGGAAATCTGAAAACAAAACCGAATTAGACAAAAACTGTTAACAGATTTTAAAAGGCCCTATCAACATTTGTATACTGTGCATGACTGCACTTTAGAGTGTGTGTCATCCTGCTGCACATCATTTTGGGGAAAGTTGAGGTCCAATATTGGCTGGGACATCATAGAAAATGCATTAAAAGTATAGGGAGCATAACTTTATTCTCTGCGAACGGTGATCAGTGTTTATCCACCTATTTTTTTTTACCACTACATTACTGCTAGAAATGTTTTAGAGTAATATAATATAATATATACAATTTAGCAGATGCTTTTATCATGCGTGCATACATTTATACGTATGGGTGGGTCCGGCAATCGAACCAACTATCATGGCATTGCAATACTTCACCAAGATGCATGACAAGGTTATAAAGGTTTTGTTAACCCTCAATGTAATATGATTTATAAAGCCTTCATTAGGTGGTGCTTATATGCCACCCTTTGTAAAGCACAGATTTATGTCATATTTGACATAGTGGACTATGTCTCTATTGAAATAGGTGGTTATGACACAGTTATGCCACATTTATGAACCCTTTAAAGAGCGTGACATATGGTTATAGATAATTTGTGACCATGAGGGATCCGCGCCCCGTGCATTGACTCAATCGCTGTGGCAATAAGAAGTAGTGGGTAACTGTACCTCACCATATTTTGATTGAGACCTCTGTAGTCAATGCACGGGCGCAGACCTCCATCCTTCTTCTTCACAAAAAAGAAAGTCGAGGAGGTGGGTGAAGTGGAGGACCGAATGTACCCCTGACGCAGGGATCCGGAGACATATGTCTCCATAGCCACCGTCTCCAATTGCGACAGGGGATACCTGTGACTCCTGGGAAGTACAGCGTCTACCAGGAGATTTATCGCACAAACCCCCTGTCGATGGGGTGGTAGTTGAGTCGTGTTCTTCTTACAGAAAGCAAGAGCCAAATCGGCATATTCAGGGGGAATGCGCACGGTGGAGACCTGGTCTGTATATTCCACTGTGGTAGCACCAACGGAAACCCCTACGGACCTCCCCAAGCACTCTCGCGAACACCCCGTGAGAGCCCTCTGTTGCCAGGAAATGGTGGGGTTATGACGACCGAACCAGGGAAGGCCTAGTACCATGGGAAACGCAGGAGAGTCAATGAGAAAGAGACTGATTCTCTTCTCGTGACCCCCCTGCGTCTCCATGGCCAGGGAGATGGTGGCTTCTCTGATTAGCCCAGACCCTAATGGTGGACTATCCAGAGTGTGATCTAGGAAAGGTCTATCCACAGGAATAATGGAATCCCTAAACTAAGTGCTAATGCTCTGTCGATAAAATTCCCAGCTGCTCCTGAATCGACGAGCTGTCACGCCTTGGTCTTAGTATTCGTTGTCCCTAAGTTTCGGACAAATAAAATTATTTGTTCAGGCCAGGGTGTGACATGGGTTTATTGTATTGTCGTATTGGGGTTTTTGTAGGCATTGGGATTGTGGTTGATTAGGGGTGTGTCTAGTATAGGCTTGGCTGCCTGAGGCGGTTCTCAATCAGAGTCAGGTGATTCTTGTTGTCTCTGATGGGGAACTGTATTTAGGTAGCCTGGGTTTCACTGTGTATTTCATGGGTGATTGTTCCTGTCTCTGTGTAGTGTTCACCAGATAGGCTGTAATAGGTTTCGCGTTCTGTGTTGTTTTTGTATTTATTAGTTATTTCATGTATCGTTCCGTTTTTCTTCATTAAAGACATGAGTAACCACCACGCTGCATTTCGGTCCGACTCTCTTTCAATAAACGAAGAACGCCGTTACATGAGCGCCTTATAATGGGAATGCAGGGAGAACTCAGGGAAACAAACAGGCACAAACAGGTGGACAACAGAGGACTCTGGATGAGAGTGGTGCAGACACATCTGGGGTGACGTCAGAGTGCCCTGCCTGCTGCCTCAACTCCCAAAGGGACCAACCCGGCACCAACCGGTAGTGTGCCCTCTGTGACCACAGATGGTGCACATGAAGGCCCCTCCTCCAGGCCCTCTACACTCAGCCCCTCCCAACTCCATGGGCACAGGAGTGGGTATTCTGGGAGATGGAACCGACAGAGCCCCCTCAGGACGTCCACGGATGACCAGCAGGTTATCCAACCGGATGGACAGATCCATCAGTTTGCCAAAGGTGATGGTGGCATCCCTGCAGGCCAACTCAGGTCGGATGTCCTCACGCAGGCTGCATCGATAGTGGTCGATGAGGGCCCTGTCGTTCCATCCTACTCCGGCGGCCAAGGTCCGGAACCCCAGTGCGAAATCCTGTGCGCCCCAAATCCCCTGCCTCAAATGGAAGAGTCGTTCCCCGGGCGGGTGAACTCCTCGAAGTGGTCCAATGCCGCCTCTTCCTCTCCCCACATGCCGTTTGCCCACTCCACAGCTCTCCCTGAGAGGCATGAGACGAGGGCGGATACTCTCCCTTCCTGTGGGACCTTTGTGAACGGTGGCCTTGAATAGGTCCAGTTGTAAAAGGAACCCCTGGCACTGTGCGGCCATCTCATCGGGACAGGATAACCCCAGTTGAGCTGTTCGAGGCGCCGGAGAGACTTTCTGTCTCTGGGCAGACGGGAGACTCCGGCAGCGCAGGAGAGAAGAAAAGCTCTGGCTGCGCTAAACAGGCGGGAGACTCCGACAGCGCAGGAGAGGAGAAAAGTGCTGGCTGCGCTGAACAGGCGAGGCGTACTGGAGGCCTGGTGCGTGGTGCTGGAACTGGTGGTACTGGATCGAGGACACGCACAGGAAGCCTGGTGCGGGGAGCTGCTACCGGAGGACTGGTGTGTAGAGGTGGTTCTGGATAGACCGGACCGTGCAGGCGCCCTGGAGCTCTTGAGCACCGAGCCTGCCCAAGCTTACCTGGCTCGATGCCCACTCTAGCCCGGCCAATAGGAAGAGCTGGTATGTGCCGCAACGGGCTATGCTCCCGCACTGAAAACACCGTGCGCTCCATAGCATAACACGGTGCCTGCCCGGTCTCTCTAGCCCAACGGTGAGCACAGGGAGTTTGCGCAGGTCTCCTACCTGGCATAACTATTCTCCCTTCTAGCCCCCTCCCCAATATTTTTTTGGGGCTGCTTTTCAGGTTTCCTTGCCAACCATGTTCCCTCGTATCGTCGGCTCCTATCTCCGGCTGCCTCTGCTCTCCTTAGTGCCTCCACCTGTTCCCATGGGAGGCGATCTCTTCCGGCCAATATCTCCTCCCAAGTGTAACAACCTTTACCATCCAACACGTCTTCCCATGTCCATTCTCCGAATAATTCGTCCTCCTTTTTCTGCTCCAGCTGTCTACGTCGTTGCCAGTTTACACGCTGCTCGGTCCGTGAGAGGTGGGTGTTTCTGTAACGGTGTTCGTCTGTTGAAAGAAGAGAGTCGGACCGAAATGCAGCGTGTAGGTTACTCATGACTTTAACCTGGGGCATTATTTCATTTTTGGATAAAAAGACGTGCCCGTTTTAAGCGCAATATTTTATCACGGAAAGATGCTCGACTATGCTTGGAATTGATAGTTTTGGAAAGAAGACACTCTGACGTTTCCAGAACTGCAAAGATTTTCACTGTGAGTGCCTTATAACAAAAGCTTCAGGCAAAACCAAGATGTTTGAGCGACCAGGAAATGAACAGGATTTCTGAAGCTACGTTTTCCATGATCGCCTTATATGGCTGTGAATGCGACAGGAATGAACGGACACTTTCTATCGTTTCCCCAAGGTGTCTGCAGCATTGTGACGTATTTGTAGGCATATCATTGGAAGATTTACCATAAGAGACTACAATTGCCAAGTGTCCCGCACGGTGTCTGCGTGGAAATTGGTGCGCAAAAGTCAGCTACCAGTATTTTTCCATCCGAATCAGAGAAGAATGCAGGCTTCCAGGAACGGCATTTCAATGAAGAGATATATGACAAAACACCTTGAGGATTGATTCAAACAACGTTTTCCATGTTTCAGTCGATATTATGGAGTTAATTCGGAAAAAAGTTAGACGTGTAGGTGACTGAATTTTCAGTTAGTTTCGGTAGCCAAATGCATAGTAACAAAACGGAACGATGTGTCCTACACAAGAATCTTTCAGGAAAAACTGGACATCTGCTATGTAACTGAGAGTCTCCTCATTGAAACATCTGAAGTTCTTCAAAGGTAAATTATTTTATTTGATTCCTTTGCTGTTTTTTGTGAATATGTTGCGTGCTAAATGCTAACGCAAAATGCTAAGCTAGCTATCACCACTCTTACACAAATTATTGATTTTCTCTGGTTCTAAAGCATATTTTGAAAATCTGAGACGACAGGATTGTTAAGAAAAGGATAAGCTTGAGAGCAGGCATATTTATTTCATTTCATTTGCGATTTTTTTGAAATCGCTAACGTTGCGTTATGGTAATGAGCTTGAGGCTGTAGTAACGATACCGCATGCGGGATGGGGCGGACTATGAGGTTAATGAAAGAATCGCGGTACATGAAATAACTGAAACTAAATACAAAAACAACAGAACGGAACGTGAAACTAATTACAGCCTATCTGGTGACTACAACACAGAGACAGGTACAAACACCCACGAAATACAAAGCGAAAGTCAGGCTGTCTAAATACGATTCCCAATCAGAGACAACGACAAGCACCTGACTCTGATTGAGAATCGCCTCAGGCAGCCAAGCCTAACAACACCCCTAATCAGCCGCGATCCCAAATACTACAAACCCCAATACCAATACAACATATAAACCCATGTCACACCCTGGCCTACCCAAACATATAACAAAAACACAAAATACAATGACCAAGGCATGACTCAATCTTACACAAAGACACGATGGGGAACAGAGGAATAAATACAGTGGGGCAAAAAAGTATTTAGTCATCCACCAATTGTGCAAGTTCTCCCACTTAAAAATATGAGAGAGGCCTGTAATTCTCATCATAGGTACACTATGACAGACAAAATTTGAAAGAAAATCTAGAAAATCACATTGTAGGATTTTTTATGAATTTATTTGCAAATTATGGTGGAAAATAGGTATTTGGTCAATAACAAAAGTTTATCTCAATACTTTGTCAGTGCCAACAAAGGGTATATAACAGAGGTCAAATGTTTTCTGTAAGTCTTCACAAGGTTTTCACACACTGTTGCTGGTATTTTGGCCCATTCCTCCATGCAGATCTCCTCTAGAGCAGTGATGTTTTGGGGCTGTTGCTGGGCAACAAAATCCAAAGATTTTCAATGGGGTTGAGATCTGGAGACTGGCTAGGCCACTCCAGGACCTTGAAATGCTTCTTACGATGCCACTCATTCGTTGCCAGGGCGGTGTGTTTGGGATCATTGTCATGCTAACAGACCCAGCCACGTTTCATCTTCAATGCCCTTGCTGATGGAAGGAGGTTTTCACTCAAAATCTCACGATACATGGCCCCATTCATTTTTCCATTACACGGCTCAGTCGTCATGGTCCCTTTGCAGAAAAACAGCCCCAAAGCATGATGTTTCCACCCCCATGCTTCACAGTAGGTATGGCGTTCTTTGGATGCAACTCAGCATTCTTTGTCCTCCAAACACAACTAGTTGAGCTTTTACCAAAAAGTTATATTTTGGTTTCATCTAACCATATGACATTCGACCAAACTTCTTCTGGATCATCCAAGTGCTCTCTAGCAAACTTCAGGCGGGCCTGCACATGTACTGCCTTAAGCAGGGGGACACGTCTGGCGCTGCAGGATTTGAGTCCCTGACGGTGTAGTGTGAACCTGATGGTAGGCTTTGTTACTTTGGTGCCAGCTCTCTGCAGGTCATTCACTAAGTCCCTCCGTGTGGTTGTGGGATTTTTGTTCACCGTTCTTGTGATCATCTTGACCCCACAGGGTGAGATCTTGCGTGGAGCCCCAGATCGAGGGAGATTATCAGTGGTCTTGTATGTCCTCCATTTCCTAATAATTGCTCCCACAGTTGATTTCTTCAAACCAAGCTGCTTACCTACTGCAGATTCAGTCTTCCCAGCCTGGTGCAGGTCTACAATTTTGTTTCTGGTGTCCTTTGACAGCTCTTTGGTCTTGGCCAAAGTGGAGTTTGGAGTGTGATTGTTTGAGGTTGTGGACAGGTATCTTTTATTCTGATAACAAGTTCAAACAGGTGCCATTAATACAGGTAACGAGTGGAGGACAGAGGAGCCTCTTAAAGAAAAAGTTACAGGTCTGTGAGAGCCAGAAATATTGCTTGTTTGTAGGTGACCAAATACTTATTTTCCACCATAATTTGCAAATAAATAAATTAAAAATCCTACAATATGATTTTCTGGATTTTTTTCTCATTTTGTCTGTCATAGTTGAAGTGTTCCTATGCTGAAAATTATAGGCCTCTCATCTTTTTAAGTGGGATAACTTTCACAATTGGTGGCTGACTAAATCGTTTTTTGCCCCACTGTACATGTAGATTGATTGGGGAATGAAAACCAGGTGTGCAGAGAACAAGACAAAACAAATGGATACATGAAAAATGGAGCAGCGATAACTAGAAAGCCGGTGATGTGGACCGCCGAATGCTACCCGAACAAGGAGAGGAGCCGCCTTCGGTAGAAGTCGTGACAACATGTTAATTAATATTATCTTCTGATTATAGTTATTAGATGTCATCTTTTAAATGTAGGCAATCTATTAGCTTCCAAAATGTAAGTAGGTATATCTTGCTGTCCGATAACACGCTCTGATATATTGGCTTGTCCTGGACTTTGTGAAAACCACATTGAGTGAATGTTGGAAAAAGATATTGGTTCCTTGCTAAACATAGCAATGTGAATGCAAAGAGGTCTCAGACCACAAAAAAAATTAAGCTGAACTTGAAATATAGTTGAGTCCTCATTCAAAGGCAAGGTCAGTGTTAAATATATAGTTATTTACCTGTTATTTTTTTACCCCCGATAGATCTCGATAGATCTCCTGGTAGACGCTGCACTTCCCAGGAGTCACGTGTATCCCCTGTCGCAAGCGGAGACGGTGGCTATGGAGACATATTTCTGCAAATCCCTGCACCAGGGGTACATTCAGCCCTCCATTTCACCCGTTTATTTTTTGTGAAGAAGAAGGATTGTGGTTTGCTCCCGTGTATTGATTATCGAGGTCTAAATAAAATACCGGTGAGGTATAGTTACCCGCTACCTCTCATAACTACGGCGATTGAGTCAATGCACAGGGCATGCTTCTTCACTAAAATGGATCTCAAGAGTGCGTACAATCTGGTGCGTATTCGGAAAGGAGACGAGTGGAAGACGGCATTTAGCACCACCTCAGGGCATTATGAGTACCGCGTCATGCCATATGGGTTGATGAATGCTCCATCAGTCTTCCAATCATTTGTAGATGAGATTTTCAGAGACCTGCACTGACAGGGTGTAGTGGTGTATATCGATGACATCCTGATATACTCCGCTACAAGCGCTGAGCATGTGTCTCTTGTGCGCAAAGTGCTTGGTCACCTGTTGGAGCATGATCTTTATGTCAAAGCTGAGAAATGCTTGTTCTTTCAACAGTCCATCTCCTTCCTAGGGCATCGAATTTCCATGTCAGGAGTGGAGATGGAGAGCGACCGCATTGCAGCCGTGCGTAATTGGCCGACTCCCACCATGGTAAGGAGGTGCAGCGATTCTTAGGGTTTGCCAACTACTACCGGAGGTTTGTCAACGGTTTTGGTCAGGTTGCTGCTCCCATTACCTCACTGCTAAAAGGGGGCCCGGTGCACTTGCAGTGGTCAGCTGAGGCGAACTGGGCTTTTAGGCACCTGAAGGCTCTGTTTACCTCGGTTCCTGTGTTGGCTCATCCGGATCCCGCTTTGCCGTTCATAGTGGAAGTGGGGATAGGAGCTGGGATAGGAGCAGTGCTCTCTCAGGGCTCGGGTGCGCCATTGAAGCTCTGCCCCTTTTCAACGAAGCTCAGCCCGGGGGAGCGAAACTATGACGTGGGGGAACGGGGACTGTTGGCTGTTGTCAAGTCCTTGAAGGCGTGGAGACATTGGCTTGAGGGGTCTAAACACCCTTTTCTCATCTGGACTGACCATCGCAATCTGGAGTACATCCGGGAGGCAAAGAGACTGAATCCTCGTCAGGCAAAGTGGGCCATGTTTTTCACTCGTTTTGTGTTTACCCTCGCTTACAGACCAGGCTCCCAGAACGTTAAGGCAGACTTACTGTCCCGGCTGTGTGACACGGGGGAGCGGTCCATGGATCCCACTCCCATACTCCCGTTTTCTTGTTGGGTGGCGCCGGTAGTGTGGGAGCTGGACGCGGACAGTGAGAGGACGTCACATGCAGAGCCCTCTACCCCTCCATGTCCAGCCGGGCTTCTGTACGTTCCATCTGCTGTCCGAGACCGACTGATATATTGGTCCACACGTCACCCTCCTCTGGTCATCCTGGGATAGGTTGGACGGTGCTCTGTCTTGATGGGAGGTACTGGTGGCCCACTTTAGCTGTGAGGATTTATTTCCTCCTACTCAGTGTGCACCCAGGGCAAGGCTCCTAGACACCTTCCCAGAGGTATGTTACATCCCTTACCCGTTCCACAACGGCCGTGGTCGCACCTGTCGGGGGATTTTCCACCTTCACAGTGTAACACCTTCATAGGGTAACACTTTCACAGGGTAACACCACGATCCTGGTCGTTGTGGATCGTTTTTCTAAGTCCTGTCGTCTCCTCCCTTTGCCCAGTCTCTCTACGGCCTTACAAACTGCAGAGGCCCTGTTTACACACTTTTTCCGGCACTATGGGGTGCCTGAGGGTATAATGTCTGACCGGGGTCCCCAGTTCACATCAAGGGTCTGGAAGGCATTCATGGAACGTCTGGGGGTCTCGATCTGCCTTACTTCAGGTTTTCACCCCAAGAGTAATGGGCAGGAGAGAGTTAACCAAGATGTGGATAGATTTCTGCGGTCTTATTGCAAGGACCGGCCAGAAGAGTGGGCGAATTTCGTGCCCTGGGCAGAGATGGGCCCAGAACTCGCTACGCCATTCCTCCACTAACCTTTCTCCCTTTCAATGTGTATTAGGGTATCAGCCGGTTCTGGCTCCTTGGCATCAGTCAGACCGAGGCTCCTGCGGTGGACAATTGTTTCCGACAGGCGGAGGAAACCTGGGAGGCCACCCATGTCCACCTTCAGTGGGCCATACAGCGCCAGAAAGTTGTCAGACCATCACCGCAGTGAGGCGGACAGGGTCTGGCTCTCGACCCGAAACCTGCCCCTCCGCCTGCCGTGCCGGAAGCTGGGTCTGTGGTTTGTGGGGCCGTTTAATGTCCTGAGGAGAGTGAACGAGGTATGTTATAGGTTACAGCTACCCACTAATTACCGTATTAACCCCTTGTTCCATGTGTCTCTCCTCAGGCCGGTGGTGTCTGGCCCGCTCCAGGAGGCTGAAGTGCGGGATGTTCCTCCGCCCCCTCTGGACATCGAGGGGGTCCCGGCGTACTCCGTTTGATCCATCTTGGATTCGAGACGTCGGGCGAGGGGCCTTCAGTACCTCGTGGACTGGGAGGAGTACGGTCCGGAGGAGAGATGCTGGTTTCCGGTGGAGGACGTGTTAGATCCTTCCATGGTACGAGAATTCCACCGTCTCCATCCGGATCGCCTTGTGCCTCATCCTCCGGGTCGTCCCCGAGGCCGGTGTCGACAGCCTCGCATCGGGGGGTACTGTCACGACTTCTGCTGAAGTCGAAGCCTCTCCTTGTTCGGGCGGTGCTCGGCGGTCGACGTCACCGGTCTTCTAGCAATCATTGATCCATTTTTAATTTTCCATTGGTTTTGTCTTGTCTTCCTACACATCTGGTTTCAATCCCATTCATCCCTGTTGTGTATTTAAACCCCTGTTTCCCCTCATGTATTTGTCAGAGATTGTTTGTTTGTTCAGTGTTGTGCTGTTTGTATTGGTGCGCAACGGGTCCTCGTACCCACTTTGTTTTATTGTTATTTAGTGATGGAGTTATGTTTAATTTATTGTTATTAAACAACTCCATTTTCATTCAGTTTGATTCTCCTGTGCCTGACTTCCCTGCCACCTATAAACACGATTCTGACAGATACAGTCATACAAAAATTATACTTAAATCCAAACTGGTTGTCTAGTAAATTGGTAAGAATGTATCGTCCTATGTTTATTAAGAAGGGCCTTTTTCCCCTTTATTCAGATTACACCTGCTCACTTTCGGTTGCTTGAAAAGGAAATAATCTCCAAAATATCTTTATTTTTTAAACAAGCCTTGGAAAGTTGGTTGCAATTTCAGTTTAATCCACCTGAAAAACAAAACAAATAATACAACAAATATTGTGATTAAACTCAAATATAGTAACATATTTTTCAAAATAATATTTAAAAAAGGTATAATTTTAGTGAATGATATCATATACAGGACTGGTGGAGTTGTGTCACACATACAGCTAATACAGACATATGGAAATGTCTGCTCTACCCAAAATTACAACCAATGGATTGCAGCATTACCACAAAAATGGATGTGGCAAATAGAGGGGAAAAAGGTAAGAAACTTGTATGTCGGCCCTTTATTAAAGAACATAAATGGTTAACATGCACATACTACCTCAATCAGCATGACTAACCGGTGTCTGTATACAGCCTCGCTACTGTTATAGCCTCGCTACTGTTATAGCCTCGCTACTGTTATAGCCTCACTACTGTATATAGACTCACTACTGTATATAGCCTCGCTACTGTATACAGCCTCGCTACTGTATACAGCCTCGCTACTGTTATAGCCTCGCTACTGTTATAGCCTCGCTACTGTTATAGCCTCGCTACTGTATACAGCCTCTCTACTGTATACAGCCTCTCTACTGTATACAGCCTCTCTACTGTATACAGCCTCGCTACTGTTATAGCCTCGCTACTGTATACAGCCTCGCTACTGTATACAGCCTCTCTACTGTTATAGCCTCGCTACTGTATACAGCCTCGCTACTGTATACAGCCTCGCTACTGTTATTTTCAACTGTCTTTTTGCTGTCGTTTTATTTCTTTACTTACCTATTGTTCACCTAATACCTTTTTTCACTATTGGTTAGAGCCTGTAAGTAACAATTTCACTGTAAGGTTGTATTCGGCACATGTTACAAATACACTTTGATTTGATTTGGAATACACATGGGATAATGGGGAAGAAGGGTGGCACCTGGAGGGGGGTGGAGACAAAAGACAGGTGAAAACAGATGGGTGTGACAAAACCTATGGTGAATCATTTCTATCCTGATTGGAGTGGTGTCTTCGCACCCTACGCTTGTCTGTCCATTGCATCTAAACAACTATAGCTCTATAGCTAGCTGCTCTATTTGCACTGATTGGTGAAGTATTTGAAAGTCAAGCTAAAGATAATTATTTTTCTGATTTCAGATATTTAAAAATGAACTGGAAGGAACGATATAAACCAGTACTTTTCTTGGTTTGAACTGGTACAGAACATTATTTTGCTGGTCGGAACAGTGGAACAGAACAGAAAAAATGGTTCTGTTCATAACGAACCAATTGGAAAAGAATGTTGGTTCCAAACCCTGGTTATGAGGGACAAAACACAGACATGTTATAGTTATCAACCCTCTGCAGCTGCTATTATTCAATTTGCAGTGAGAGATAAGACAAAGTCTAATGTGCCCTCGTGGTTAGGCTTATGAACTAGGCTATTCCACATCTGTGTTCATTTGCAAGTCTAGATTTCCTTTAACAACCTCTTTGGGCTGCAATCCCGTTAACAGGATGATATGACAACAGCCAGTGAAAGTAC
Organism: Oncorhynchus gorbuscha; assembly: GCF_021184085.1. Lineage (NCBI taxonomy): Eukaryota > Metazoa > Chordata > Actinopteri > Salmoniformes > Salmonidae > Oncorhynchus > Oncorhynchus gorbuscha. The sequence continues at coordinate 433,894 of NC_060194.1, forward strand.
AGGGCGCCAAACAGAAATCTCATAATTAAATTCCTCAAACATGTATATATTTTATACCGTTTTAAAGGTAATCCTGTTGTTAATCCAACCACAGTGTTCGATTTCAAATATGCTTTTCAGCGAAAGCACCACAAACAATTATGTTAGATCACCACCAAGCCACAGAATAAACACAGCCATTTTTCCAGCCAAAGAGAGGAGTCACAAAAAGCACAAATAGAGATAGCATTAATCACTAACCTTTGATGATCTTCATCAGATGACACACATAGGACTTCATGTTACACAATACATGTATGTTTTGTTTGATAAAGTTCATATTAATATCAAACAATCTGAGTTTACATTGGTGTGTTACGTTCACTAGTTCCAAAAACATCCAGTGATTTTGCATAGCCACATCGATTCAACAGAAATACTCATCATAAATGTAGATGATAATACAAGTTATACACATGGAATTATAGATATACCTCTCCTTAATGCAACCGCTGTGACAGATTACAAAAAAACTTTATGGAAAAAGCAAACCATGCAATAATCTGAGACGGCGCTCAGAAATAGAATACAATTAGCCGCCATTTTGGGGTCAACATCAACCAGAAATGGCATGATAAATATTTGCTTACCTTTGATAATCTTCATCAGAATGCACTCCCAGGAATCCATGGTCCACAATAAATGCTTGATTTGTTCGATAATGTCTGTTATTTATGTCCAATTAGCTACTTTTGTTAGCGTGTTTGGTACACCTATCCAAATGCTGGTGCTGGTTGACCATTTCACTTCAAAAAGTTATTTACAGGTCGAAGAAACATTTCAAACTAAGTACAAACATTAGGATGTTTTTATCATAAATCTTCAATAAAGTTCCAACTAGAGAATTCCTTTGGGTCTTGAGGAGGAAAGGAATGCAGAAAGATATCATGTGGTATGCGCATGACCGGGAAATGTCTCTCTGCCAGTAGCCTGAATTATTCCCCTCTTTATTCAGTCCCATAACACAGTAGAAGCCTCATTCAACTTTCTATAGACAGCTGACATCTAGTGGAAGCCATAGGAAGTTTGCATTCATATCCCAATGTGATTTCAATAGGGAATGGTTTGAAAATATACCAACCTCAGATTTCTCATTTCCTGTTTGGATATCTTCTCAGGTTTTTGCCTGCCATATGAGTTCTGTTATACTCACAGACATAATTCAAACAGCTTTAGAAACGTCAGAGTGTCTTCTATCCAATACTAATAATAATATGGATATATTAGCAACTGAGGCTGAGGAGCAGGCCGTTTACTCTGGGCACCTTTCATCCAAGCTACTCAATAGTGCCCCTGCAGCCATAAGAAGTGAAAGTATTATTGAGATGAGTCATGTGTAAATCAGTTGCATCTACAAAACACATTTAACCCTTTATAAATCACTTACTGCTCAAATTCCCTACAAACTTTCTTCACAAATGTCTGCCCACAAATACTGTACGCAAGTGAACCTCAAAAATGTTTAGGATGCAATGTGAAATGTTGCAAGACAGCATATTATTCCTCGAGACAAGCACTTTATAATTAAACAATAATTATTACTTTATTGAAAGTTACACAGGTGACCAATGGACACCTTATCACTTAGAACCTCTACGGGATTGGTGTCCCTAAACTGGGACAGTTGTCGCTCAATATGCGATATTGTGACTAGAAAACATTGTAACATAGACATGTCTTATATGGGCGGAAAGCTTACATTCTTGTTAATCTAATGGCAGTGTCCAATTTACAGCAATTACAGGATAGTGCACAACAAGAAAACAGTTTTATCACGGCAACTGGTTTGATACATTCACCTTTAAAGGTAAATAATATACTTACATTCAGTATTCTTGCTCTGATTTGTCATCCTGAAGGTCCCCGAGATAAAATATAGTGTAGTTCTGCTTGACAAAATGAATTTTATATTCAAATGTAGGGAACTGGGTTCTGTCTTTGGCTCCACACCCACCCGGCACAGCCATCTAGATTTTTGAAGGTTAGTGTCTTTTTTGTAGGGAAGCTAATGATCCATCATGTATGACATTCCTGGTAGTGTGTAAACTTACCTTTTTTATTACCGTAGCATTTTTGATTTATTTTTATTTTTGGGGTGGATCAGCTTAATATTGCGGAAAGATTGTTGCTTCTATCAATGTAATTGTCTGCATCATTTCCAATCCCCCATATATTTTTGGGGTAAATATATATATCCATAAACATACACGCATGCAGACATATACACTTATATACATACACTTATATACATACACATACCTATATAGACATACATATTTTTTAAAGAATATACCTTTATTATTCCCCGCAAACCTTACCACACTTCCCCCAATTGGAGTAAAGCAATAATCACTTAGGCTTCTACCTTCGGTTTATATCTCTTATACACATTTTACAGACAAAATCTATTTAGTTTGTTTTCCTTCCTCTATTTCTGATGTCCGTCCAGTTTGATTTCTATTTGTAACTGTGATTTCACAGAAGTTCTGAACCTATATACATTTTACAGACACCGTATGTTTTACATTGGTTATCTTGTTATGGGTCCCACCCTTCAGCTCCATTCAACCTCTCCCATCTATCTCTCAACACCATCCAGTCCCACCCTGCAGCTCCATTCAACTCTTCCCATCTATCTCTTAACACCATCCAGTCCCACCCTTCAGCTCCATTCAACTCCTCCCATCTATCTCTCAACACCATCCAGTCCCACCCTTCAGCTCCATTCAACCTCTCCCATCTATCTCTCAACACCATCCAGTCCCACCCTTCAGCTCCATTCAACTCCTCCCATCTATCTCTCAACATCATCATCCATTTTCTATCTCTCAACACCATCCAGTCCCACCCTGATTTCTATCTTCTCTTAACACCATCCAGTCCATATATTTTTCAACTGTCCCACCCTTCAGCATTCAACTCCTCCCATCTATCTCTCAACATCATCCATTTTGTTTCTATTTGCCATATATTTTTCAACTGTGCAGTTGAACTGTGCAGTCACAAACGTTTTGAACCTTTCTATTCTCATAGCTTCTACTGATTGTAAATTAAAAATGTTTTTTTTTTGCTAAAAAAATTATTATATTATTGATTGATTGACTATGGCTTTTCAAATCACCCAGTATTGCTATCTGCAGCGTTAGTTCTAGGCAAATGTTGCAATTCTTCAGCCATTCCTGGACCTGTGACCAAAAACCAGCTACATATGGACAATAACACAGCAGAATCTGCAGAGCTGGGAAGATTGTATCCCCCGTATATATATCATTCTATTGGTTGCAATAATTTTGCATAGTAATTTAAATTTAAGTTTTGAATCCGGCGTTGTTTTGAGTATCAATTCATAAACCATTTGCCATGGAATGGGTACATCGAAAATCTCTTCCCAACTACTTTGCAATCTATATGGCACAGCTGTCAGTTTTTGGTCCTTAAATGAAATTGGTATATGTATTTATTTATCACACTTTGCTTTAATATGGTTAAAGTAAAGTGACTATGCATATATGATGAACAGAGAGTAGCAGTAGTGAGGCTACATACAGACACCGGGTAGTCAGGCTGATTGAGGTAGTATGTACATGTAGATATGGTTAAAGTGACTATGCATATATGATGAACAGAGAGTAGCAGTAGTGAGGCTACATACAGACACCGGGTAGTCAGGCTGATTGAGGTAGTATGTACATGTAGATATGGTTAAAGTGACTATGCATATATGATGAACAGAGAGTAGCAGTAGTGAGGCTACATACAGACACCGGGTAGTCAGGCTGATTGACGTAGTATGTACATGTAGATATGGTTAAAGTGACTATGCATATATGATGAACAGAGAGTAGCAGTAGTGAGGCTACATACAGACACCGGGTAGTCAGGCTGATTGAGGTAGTATGTACATGTAGATATGGTTAAAGTGACTATGCATATATGATGAACAGAGAGTAGCAGTAGCGTAAAAGAGAGGTATATATACCTGTGTTCTGTTGCCAGTTAGTTTTGTTCATAAAACTTACCAGCATTTGTTTCTTGCTCCTTTTTTCTAGTCCTTCTCTGTATTGACCATTCTGCCTGCCCTGACCCTGAGATTGCCTGCCATTTTGTACCTTACCCCACCTTTCTGGATTATTGACCCCTGCCTGTCGTCTGTCTGTAGTTTGCCTGCCCCTGTGGTTGTAATAAACTCTTGTTACTTCTACACTGTCTGCATCTGGGTCATACCTAAATGTGATAGTATGAACTGGCCGTGACTGACCCAGCAGACTCGTATCACATCCGCAACGTCCTCACCTCCCAAGAAGCTATCATTGGAAGGCACGAGGATTTGCTTCATGGTCTGATGGCAGGGTTCCAGAGCTTGGCCAAACATCACAGCAAAGCCTTGAACACATTGCTGGATCAAATCCGTGGTTTGTCTACTAGGCAGCCTACCATGACGGTAACCTCCCAGCCAGTAACCTGGCTGATAGCAGTGGCTTCACCCCAGTTTCCCGGGAATCCTGCTTACCTCGCCAGGAACGCTTCGATGGAGAGTCAGGCGTTTCTCACTCAGTGTTCACTCATCATGGAGCTGCAGCCTTCATCCTTCCCCTCTGACCGCTCCGCTCTGATGTCCGGGAGGGCTCTCGCCTGGGCTACGGCAGCATGGGAACAACAGTCAGCCATATGTTCCAGTCTGGAGGAGTTTGTGGAAGATGGAAAAACGTTTTTTGCTGCTCCAGTCTCCACGAGAGAGGCTGCCTGGAAGTTACTCCACTTTTGGCAAGGCTCCCTCAGTGTGGCAGACTACGCAATCGATTTTCGGACATTGGCACCTGAAAGTGCCTGGAACTCGGAAGCACTGTTAGACAGGGTTCCTGCATAGAGTTTCGGAGGAAGTAAATGACTAACTTCTCGACTCGCTCATCGCCTTGACCATTCGAATCGTTGGGCGACTACGGGACCGAAGGAAGGAGAGGACATTCAATTCCACTCGCCCGGCCAAGGATTCCACCTCGCCTCCGAGCTGTCCGGAAGTCCCCGACAGCTCTCTCATCTCCTCTGGCCTTCGAGCCACTCCAGGGGGGCGTGTTCTCCAAGCTGGGCCTACTACCTGGTGCGGATATGGGAGGGGGATGAGTGGAAGACTGCTCTCAACATGGCCAGCGGCCACTACGAGTACCTGGTCATGCCCTTTGGCCTTACCAACGCCCCTGCTGTGTTCCAGGCTCTGGTTAAGGATGTTCCCCTCAACATGTTGAACCGGTTCGTCTTCATCTACCTTGATGACATCCACTTCTTCTCCCGCTCCATCCAAGAACATGTGCTCCACGTCCATCAGTTTCTCCAACGCCTCCTGGAGACCAGTTGTTTGTAAAAGATGAGAATTCCACCTCTCCCAAGGTTCTGTTCACGTGGTCCCCAGCTGCTGATCGGGCGTTCCAGGATCTCAAACACCACCTAGTGATTAGAGCGTAACCAAAAGATTGCTGGATCGAATCCCCGAGCTGACAAGGTAAAAATCTGTCGTTCTGTCCCCTGAACATGGCAGTTAACCCACTGTTCCCCGGTAGGCTGTTTTTGTAAATAACAATTTGTTCTTAACTGACTTGCCTAGTTAAATAAAGGTTAAATAAATTACAAATGTTACCCCTGCCTGCCTTGACCTGTCGTTTTCCTGCCCCTTTGGTTGAAAATAAATTTGTATTACTTCTACACTGTCTGCATCTGGGTCTTACCTAAATGTGATGGGCTTGACTTCTTCAGGCTAGGGTCCTTTTTTCTCAATTGCGTAAGTCATATTTGTACTGTTTAACCTCTCTTAGGTAGGGGGCAGTATTTTCAAATTCGGATGAAAAGTGTGCCCAAAGTAAACTGCCTGTTACTCAGGCACTGAAGCCAGGATATCATTGGTGCCAATGGAAAGAAGACACTTTGAAGTTTGTAGGACACTATAACACACTAGATATGGTAGGGGATAATCCTGACTTTTTGGGATATTAAGAAGGATTTTATCTAACAAAATTACACTACGTTATAGCTTGGACCCTTTGGATGACAAATCAGAGGAAGATTTTCAAAAAGTAACTGAATATTTAATCGCTATTTGTGAATTTATGAAACCTGTGCCGATGGAAAAATATTTTGATGTGGGGCCCCGTCCTCAAACAATCACATAGCATGCTTTCGCTGTAGTGGCTACTGTAAATTGAACAGTGCAGTTAGATTAACAAGAATTTAAGCTTTCAACCGATATAAGACACTACATGTTTAATATCCATAATTGTTATGATTATTTATTTGAATTGCGTGCCCTCCAGTGTCACCGTAAGTTGCCCCGCTAGTGGGATGCCTAGCTTAAGGTGACTAAAGATGGCTGTGCATTTATTGGTGTTAACCTTGCACTCTAAGGGGTTGAGTGGATCTAAACCAGGAAAATGCACCCCACATCATAACAGAAACTTTATTTTGTCAGACACCTGTAGGTCCCTCCTCAGTCCTCAACCTCCCTTTTCTCAGTCTGTGCAGGTAGTATATGTAGCCGTATACTATCGATTTCACTTACTTAAGATTACTTTCAGAAAAATCCAATCATTCGAGCTTAAGGCCTTTGGAAAAACTTATCAAAAAGGCAACAATAATTATGCAAGTGGTGACGATTTCATTGCCGAGACAACAGGAATGTAACGTGTGCGTTGAGAGTCGAGAAGCAATTTCAGGGAGTCAATAACACCTGAGAAAGAACCAAGGGGAGTGGCAGATATAGGGAAGATAATCACTGAGGTGATGGAGTCCAGGTGAGTGTCATGAGACAGAGTCAATAACACCTGAGAAAGAACCAAGGGGAGTGGCAGATATAGGGAAGATAAACACTGAGGTGATGGAGTCCAGGTGAGTGTCATGAGACAGAGTCAATAACACCTGAGAAAGAACCAAGGGGAGTGACAGATATAGGGAAGATAAACACTGAGGTGATGGAGTCCAGGTGAGTGTCATGAGACAGAGTCAATAACACCTGAGAAAGAACCAAGGGGAGTGGCAGATATAGGGAAGATAATCACTGAGGTGATGGAGTCCAGGTGAGTGTCATGAGACAGAGTCAATAACACCTGAGGAAAGAACCAAGGGGAGTGGCAGATATAGGGAAGATAATCACTGAGGTGATGGAGTCCAGGTGAGTGTCATGAGACAGAGTCAATAACACCTGAGGAAAGAACCAAGGGGAGTGGCAGATATAGGGAAGATAAACACTGAGGTGATGGAGTCCAGGTGAGTGTCATGAGACAGAGTCAATAACACCTGAGAAAGAACCAAGGGGAGTGGCAGATATAGGGAAGATAAACACTGAGGTGATGGAGTCCAGGTGAGTGTCATGAGACAGAGTCAATAACACCTGAGAAAGAACCAAGGGGAGTGGCAGATATAGGGAAGATAATCACTGAGGTGATGGAGTCCAGGTGAGTGTCATGAGACAGAGTCAATAACACATGAGGAAAGAACCAAGGGGAGTGGCAGATATAGGGAAGATAATCAAGGAAGTTATGGATTCCAGGTGAGTGTCACGAGGCGCATGTGCACAAGACGATGGTGACAGGTGTGCGGGATAACCAGCAGCCGGATGACCGAGAGGCCGGAAAGGGAGTAGATGTGACAGGGAGGGTACTGCAGTGTGTTGACTGACCTACGGTTCAAACATACTGAAAGGAAGTCACTGGCTTTGCAATATAGCCAGAATGTATTTGTCATTAGAGCTAATATTTTGTCTTGGTGATCAGTGCTTTAGTTTATAGCCAGTTCTACAATAGGAATCCTGAAAGAAGACTCAACTGTGGGGTGACAGACGGACACTAAAATCACTCCAGACACTAAACTTCAATCAGAATCAAATGCCCTCAACACTTTGGCCATTAATATGAAAATGTCATATCACCTCTGTCCCAAAGTCAATATGAAATTCAGATGGGCACAAAAAGGACCCCTTGAGTCTCCCAGCCAATCAAGACTTGAGAAGGAAAGTGCCAGAATGATCCCCCAAACTCCCTAGGGTTACAGGGAGCAATCAGGGACACACAGAGCTATCATCACCTCAATCTGCTTTACTGCAGATTATTCCTGGCAGGCCATGGCTTCTAACCACGGGGGGAGGCTGAGGGCTCTCCATGTGGTTGGTATTGTGTCCACAAATCAAGCAGAAATTGCCATTCACACCAAACAACTTTTGGAGTTTGTCTAGGACAACTCTCAGCTTGAATCCAATACAGTGCTTCAAACATTTGAAACGTGTCATAGGGTTTAAAGGTTTTGAGAGTGCACAGTTGTCTTCTCTATCTCGTCCCAAGTTCCTGTGGTGGTGATGGTGATGTGGATTGTATTAAAGTTTGCTGGCCCTACAACTTATTTAAAGTTGTCATGTCACGCTCTCTGAAGTAATAGAAACTTAAGGGAAATACACAATGTACATTTTTTAAAGAAATGTCATCAACATATCGTATTTAAGCTGTTTGCCTCTCTTTCGTTGAATGAGCTGAAAGGTTACATCTCACTTTCCACCTTGATTTTATATGCAAACAATCTTTACACTATAAAAAAGCTAATGTAACCACTTGCTTAATCAGCATTACAGCGCTTCAGAATGACAAGAAATTGTACTAATGTGTGAGCATGTGTCTACTCAACAAACTTGCTTGCAGGCTGAATTTTTCCTTGGCAGCACAATACCCCAAAGTGTCTTGCCCTGGACCAGCCTGAACAGCCTCTAGCGGTCACTATTTACTTGTTTTTTTAACGGATGACTAACTATGTCAGGAAGAACTACGCAATCCAGCGGATCATTGGGCTAATTCTGGACAAGCATTATTAAGGGTCTCAGTGCAGGAGTGTTGATCTAGGATTCACTCCCTCCTGTTATTCATTATGACCTAAAAGGCAAAACTGTCCCAAGATCAGCACTCCTACTCTAAGGAGATTTATGAAGACGGGAAATGTTTTTTCACGTGCACATACACTTGTTTAGCTATTCAGGTATGTGAAACTGTTGGGCTCTGTGGACACAATGGTTTGAGAAAGCCTGATGTAGAGTATTTTATGTCCCACGCATTGCTTTGAGGTCATGATTGTTTTTCCTGGACATTGTAGTGGTTTGCCAGACATCTACAATTTTGGTTTTGTATGTTGAACATTGTAGTTCACGTGAGCCTATTGGACAGCAACTACGCCATAGTGGACAACCTTGAGTCACTGGATGAACAGACAGCATCTTTTCAGGAAAAGCTTAAACTTACAGGAGACTTTGATTTTCAGTTTGAGGACAAATTTTATTGACATTTCAGATCTACCACCAGAGAAGGCAACTTTAAAGGTGCTCTGTAATTTTAAGGAACTAGAGGAACCTCTCTTGGTTTCTTCACTAGACACTGCCAGTGTCTCTCCCTCGATGTCATGCAGTTCCCTTGAGAGTTCTACACCTTCCACCCTTAGCCAATGTCAAAATAATCCGTGGCCATCCACTTTCCCCATTCCTACTTTTTGGTATGATGTTGAACTGAGGCTGTGCAAAGGCAATGAGCTGTATGAGGAGAAGAAAACACATCTGTATGTAAAAAGAGAAATGAAGATGGAGATTTCCATCAAACCATATCCTTGAGCCAGAATATTGATTAGGTTGCTACAGCTCTCATCCTGGAACACCCATTGTCTTTGAGAGCCAGGTCAGGGAACGGAATGGTATGGATGGAAGAAGAACATTATTTACAAATTTGGCAACCACCGACAGAAGCTGCGGCATGCACAACTAAACATTTTGAAAAGTGATTGCCAACAGGTTTCTCATGCTGTTTTGAATTTCCTCCTAGACCATTTGACTGGCCATACAGAAGAAAGACTTCAAAAGGAAAGAACAGCGATGGAGTATGAAATTAAAAAGAAGCATTCCCTCATTTCCTCCAAAATGGATTGGACATTTTTCATTGAGAAGAAGAGAAATCATAGAAGAGCCACCTCTGGTTACAGAAAGTGATGGCCAGCCCTTTTCCTGGATGATTAGGTACATTCATTTTCCTGTCACCTCACATTACTTGAGTATTGTTTTCTCAAATATGTCTTGTCAGGGTGTGCACATATTTGTTCTAGTCCTGCACAAACTGGTCTGATTTAACAGCCAGGAGGTTGGTGATTAGGTGATAGAATGAAAATGATGTTTTATGGGGCTAAAACAAGGTCTCCCAAAAGGCATGGATTGAGAATAGTGGAGGCTTCTGGTGGGAATAGTGGGAGGATGGAGTTATTTGAATGAAATAGCATCTATTAAGCTTGTTCTTCCAAGCACTCTCACCAGAAGTCTCTACTGAATTTGAGAAGCACTGACTTTCATTAAATGAGAGACAGTGCTTAATTTATTTTCAGCTCTGTACAGAGTTTTACCAAATCACATAGAGGGACCATAAGGGAACTTTCTTTAGTTTTTTGGTTACACCAAAAGTGAAAATGCTGCCCCCTATCCCAAAGAGGTTTTTAAGTTTATCTAAAGTTCCATTTATAATAGTCGTATCTTTATCAACGTTTATTATGAGTATTTCTGTAAATTGATATGGCTGTCTGCACAATCACCGCATGTTTTAGAACTACTGAACGTAACATGCCAATGTAAACTCCGATTTTTTAAATATAAATATGAACCTTATCAATCAAAACATACATGTATTGTGTAACATGAAGTCCTATGAGTGTCATCTGATGAAGATCATCAAAGGTTAGTGATTAATTTTCTCTATTTCTGTGAATTGGTGGTGACCTAACAATCATTTGTGGTGCTTTCGCTGTAAATCCTTTTTGAAATTAGACACTGTGGCTGGATTAACGAGGATTGTATCCTTAAAATGGTGTAAAATACTTGCATGCTTGAGGAATTGTAATGATTAGATTTTTGTTGTTTTGAATTTGGCACCCTGCACTTTCACTGGCTGTTGCGAGGGGGTTCCGCTTTCGGAACCCCAGTCCAAGACAGGTTGATATTTTACATGTGTGATTTAATGAAGGTTTGAATTTTATAGTATTTTATTTGAATTTGGCGCTCTGCATTTTGCCTGCCAATTTGCCAGGTGGGACATTTGCGCCCTCCCTTTCCCAGAGAGGTTAATGCAACCGCTGTGTCAGATTTGTAAAAAACTTTACGGAGAAAGCAAACCATGCAATAATCTGAGTACAGCCTTTAGACAACAAAGCAGCCAAAAAAAGCAGCACTCCCAGGAATCCCAGTTCCACCATAAATGTTTGATTTGTTCGATAATGTCCATCAGTTATGTCCAAATATCTTCTTTTGTTAGAGCGTTTGGTAAACAAATCCAAAAGCTCGTTCAGGTCGTGCCGAACGTCGGACGAAAAGTTCAAAAAGTTCCGTTACAGCCCGCAGAAGCATGCCAATCTAAGTATGGAATCAATCTTGAGGATGTTTTTAACATAAAACTTAATTAATGTTCCAACCGGACAATTCCTTTATTTGCACAAATGAAGTGGAACGTACCTACCTTTCACGTGAGTGCACCAGACCGAGGCTGTGGCACTCTGCCAGACCACTCACTCAAAGAGCTCTTATGAGCCCCTCCTTTAGAGTAGAATCATAAAAACAGGTTCTAAATACTGTTGACATCTAGCGGAAGCCTTGGGAAGTGAAACATAACTAATATCACCCTGTATCTTCAGTTGAAAAACTACAAACCTCAGATTTCCCACTTCCTGGTTCTATATTTTCTCAGGTTTTTGCCTGCCATATCAGTTCTGTTATACTCACAGACATCATTCAAACAGTTTTAGAAACTTCAGAGTGTTTTCTATCCATATTTGCAAATTATATGCATATTCTAGCTTTTACGGCTGAGTAGCAGGCAGCTTCATTTGGGCACGTTTTTCATCCAAGGTACCCAATACTGCCCCCTACCCCAAAGAAGTTAATAAAGCTGTGCTGGGTGAAAAATATTTTGACAATCGCATGTCAGGCTTTCGCTGTAAAGCCTATTATAAATCGGACAATGCAGTTAGATAAACAAGAATTTAAGATTTTAACCGATATAAGACACTTGTATAAACCTAAAAGTTTAATATCCATAATTTTTATGATTATTTATTTGAATTGAACACCCTCCATTTTCACCGGAAGTTGTCAACAGGCGCTACGCCTAGCCCTAACAACTACAATGGAATAGGCCTATGTTGATCAGTCTCCCCTAAAATGTTTACTGTGTTTCAGAACTCTGATGCCATGACCCATCTGAAACTACTGCTTTACATACTCTTGTATTTGAGAGAGAAACCTGCCAGCCTGTTGACTATGTGCATAATTGTTTCTATTGGTGTGTGTGCATGTGTGTCTGGTCTTTCTCCTACAGATTTATTTTATGTACTTGACTGGGTCAATGCTGTGAATTCTATACTGTTTCTCCTGTTTTCACAAGAACACGAGTCACGATGGCTCCCATTTTGGCTGTAGTGTTTCCAAGGGAGTGGAAGAGAACCCGTTCTTTGGTATTTTCCTCCTGTAAAGACAATAACGATTCTGTCTTAAATTTGATAGTTTATTTACGTATTAGGGGACCTAAGGTTTGATTATAAACGTTGTTTGACTTGTTTGGATAAGTTTATTAGCAACGTTTGAGATTCATTTTATATGCATTTTGATGGAGGGAAACTGGTGGATTATTGACTGAAGCGTGCCAGCTAAACTGAGTTTTATGGATATAAAGAAGGACATTATCGAACAAAAGGACCATTTGTGATGTAACTGGGACCTTTTGGAGTGCCAACAGAAGAAGGTCATCAAAGGTAATGCATTTATTATATCGGTATTTCTGACTTCCTTGGCGCACCTGCCTGGTTGAAATATGTTTTTCCTGTTTTGTATATGGGGTGCTGTCTTCAGATAATTGCATGGTGTGCTTTTGCCGTAAAGCCTTTTTTAAATCTGACACAGCGGCTGGTTTAACAAGAATTTAATGTTTATTTTGATGTTTTACACTTGTGATTTTATGAAAGTTAAATATTTATAATTCTGTAGTTTGAATTTCGCCCTGTTTTTGCCCTGTTTATAAGCAGCATTTCTTTATGACTCCGGTGACTGTTTCATTGACATTAGCTCCTGAGGCAACCTGGAATATATTCCAGTCCACGTGATCAACACAGCCTTGGAGCGTGAATTCTGATTGGTTGGACCAACGCTGTACAGACCTAATCACCAGAACTTCCCTCTTGAGTCTTTGTTTGGCAGAGAGAAACAATATGGAGTCATGGTCGGATTTTCCGAAAGGAGGACGGGAGAGGGCCTTATACCCATGTCGAAAAGGTGTGTAGCAGTGGTCAAAAGTAGAATTTTATTGTGCTGATAATAATTTGGGAGCATGATTCTCAAATTACTTTTGTTAAAGTCCCCTGCAACAATGAATGCTACCTCTGGGAATGAAGTCTCCAGTTTGTTCGGGGTCCAATGAAGATCTTTGAGAGCCTTTTTGGTGTCGGCTTGGAGCGGGGTGTACATAGGCATGGCGATAATCTCCATGAACTCTCTCGGAAGGTAAAGAGGACACCAATCTATGACCAAATATTCCAAGTCGGCAGAGCAGAAACTCGCCATTTCCTGTACATTTCCCCCATCGTACCATGTGGTGTTGGTCATAAAGCAGAGCCCACCACCCTTGCTCTTGCCAGAGACAGGATGTTTCTAATCAGTCTGGATGTCAAAGGACCTAACCAAAAGGACCTCAAAGGACCTAACCAAAATAATAAAGAAAACAGAGATAACTAAGGTCAGGGCGTGACATGGCGGTTTAGTGATAAGAGTACAGTCTTTCAAAATCAAGCTTTAACAGCTGAATTGAAGGGAAAATGTACAAAGGCCATGATACAACTGCAATTCCTTGGCATGTCATGTTACTGGCTGATCAACATTTCATATTAAGTTATTCTGCATTGTATTTCCTACCTCAACCTATCTCCAGACAATTTGGCTGCTAACTGCTCACTGCTTTGTTTCAAGATTGATACAGTACTGTCCATTTTGAAATAGAGTGACAGGTGTGTCTGTTTAGTTTTTGCCTTAGAGAAGTTGGTAATGCCACTCGTACATAACTAATATTCTGCTGTTGCCTCCTTGATTTGTAAAAATAATCTGGATACAGTACTAATAGGCCTACTTGTTTTTGAAGGAAATGTAGTCCCGGGTCCCTGCTTTGTGAGAAGAAGAACATGTATACAGTACTTGTTGGACTGTCTTGCACTTATGTTTTGCTTGTTTTAAACTGATTGGCTCAATCTGAGTTTGGAAGACAATATACTGTAGATAAATGCAAAACTGGTTAAGCAGCATGGTTGGGGTTAATTTAATATAATATTTTGCATTTTACTGCAGTGGGATAAATCAGGGTCACAGAGTGATTTTTGGGAGTCTTAAACAAATCTACTTTGAAACAAAAGTATACACCTAACAAATGGTTATGGTACACCTGTATCATGTCAGATATAGTTGGTTATGGTACTCCTGTATCATGTCAGATATAGTTGGTTATGGTACTCCTGTATCATGTCAGATATAACCTGTATCATGTCAGATATAGTTGGTTATGGTACACCTGTATCATGTCAGATATAACCTGTATCATGTCAGATATAGTTGGTTATGGTACTCCTGTATCATGTCAGATATAGTTGGTTATGGTACTCCTGTATCATGTCAGATATAACCTGTATCATGTCAGATATAGTTGGTTATGGTACACCTGTATCATGTCAGATATAACCTGTATCATGTCAGATATAGTTGGTTATGGTACACCTGTATCATGTCAGATATAGTTGGTTATGGTACTCCTGTATCATGTCAGATATAACCTGTATCATGTCAGATATAGTTGGTTATGGTACTCCTGTATCATGTCAGATATAGTTGGTTATGGTACTCCTGTATCATGTCAGATATAGTTGGTTATGGTACACCTGTATCATGTCAGATATAGTTGGTTATGGTACACCTGTATCATGTCAGATATAGTTGTTTATGGTACACCTGTATCATGTCAGATATAGTTGGTTATGGTACTCCTGTATCATGTCAGATATAGTTGGTTATGGTACACCTG
This sequence comes from Oncorhynchus gorbuscha, assembly GCF_021184085.1. Lineage (NCBI taxonomy): Eukaryota > Metazoa > Chordata > Actinopteri > Salmoniformes > Salmonidae > Oncorhynchus > Oncorhynchus gorbuscha. The sequence continues at coordinate 449,034 of NC_060194.1, forward strand.
TATCATGTCAGATATAACCTGTATCATGTCAGATATAGTTGGTTATGGTACACCTGTATCATGTCAGATATAGTTGGTTATGGTACTCCTGTATATAGTTGGTTATGGTACTCCTGTATCATGTCAGATATAACCTGTATCATGTCAGATATAGTTGGTTATGGTACACCTGTATCATGTCAGATATAACCTGTATCATGTCAGATATAGTTGGTTATGGTACACCTGTATCATGTCAGATATAACCTGTATCATGTCAGATATAGTTGGTTATGGTACTCCTGTATCATGTCAGATATAGTTGGTTATGGTACTCCTGTATCATGTCAGATATAACCTGTATCATGTCAGATATAGTTGGTTATGGTACACCTGTATCATGTCAGATATAGTTGGTTATGGTACACCTGTATCATGTCAGATATAGTTGGTTATGGTACTCCTGTATCATGTCAGATATAACCTGTATCATGTCAGATATAGTTGGTTATGGTACTCCTGTATCATGTCAGATATAGTTGGTTATGAAGTCGGAAGTTTACATACACGTGTTGGAGTCATTAAAACTCGTTTTTTTCAACCACTCCGCAAATTTTTTGTTAACAAACTATAGTTTTGTCAAGTCAGTTGGGACATCTACTTTTGACAAGTATTTATTTCCAACAATTGTTTACAGACAGATTATTTCACTTATAGTTCACCGCATCACAATTCCAGTGGGTCAGAAGTTTACATACACTAAGTTGACTGTGCCTTTAAACAGCTTGGAAAATTCCAGAAAATGATGTCATGGCTTTAGAAGCTTCTGATATTTAACTAATTTACATCATTTGAGTCAATCGGATGTGTACCTGTGGATGTATTTCAAGGCCTACCTTCAAACTCAGTGCCTCTTTTCTTGACATCATGCCAAGACCTCCAGAGCTCCACAAGTCTGGTTCATCCTTGGAAGCAATTTCCAAATGCCTGAAGGTGCCACGTACATCTGTACGAAACAATAGTACGCAAGTATAAACAAGATGGGACCATGCAGCCGTCATACCGCTCAGAAAGGAGACGCGTTTTGTCTCCTAGTAAAGAGCGTACTTTTGTGTGAAGATCGCCAATAAATCCCAGAACAACAGCAAAGGACCTTGTGAAGATGCTAGAAGAAAACAAGCACAAAAGTATCTATATCCACAGTAAAACGAGTCCTATATCGACATAACCTGAAACTGCACATTGAGATAAAGATTGTACTTTTTTTTCTCCCTCTGGTCTGATGAAACAAAAATAGAACCATTTGGCGATAATGACCATCATTATACTTGGAGAAAAAATGGGGAGGGAGCCGAAGAACACCATCCCAACCGTGAAGCACGGGGGAGGCAGAATCATGTTGTGGGGGTGCTTTGCTGCAGAAAGGACTGGTGCACTTCATAAAATAGATGGCATCATGAGGGAGGGAAATTATGTTGATATATTGAAGCAACATCTCAAGACATCAGTCAGGAACTTAAAGCTTGGTCGCAAATGGGTCTTCCAAATGGACAATGACCCCAGGCATACTTCCAAAGTTGTGGCAAAATGGCTGAAGAACAACAAAGTCAAGGTATTGGAGTGGCCATCACAAAGCCCTAACATCAATCCTATAGAAAGTTTGTGGGCAGAACTGAAAAATCGAGAGCATGCAAGGTGGCCTACAGAACAGTTACACCAGCTGTGTCAGGAGGAATGGGCCAAAATTCAAAAACTTATTGTGGGAAGCTTATGGAAGGCTACCCAAACCGTTTGACCCCAGTTAAACAATTTAAAGGTAATGCTACCAAATACAAATTGAGTGTATGTAAACTTCTGACCCACTGGGAATGTGATGAAATAAATCAAAGCTGAAAAAACTCATTCTCTCTACTATTATTTTGACATTTCACATTCCTAAAATAAAGTGGTGATCCTAACTGACCTAAAACAGGGAATTTTTATTTGGATTAAATGTCAGGAATTGTGAAAAACTAAGTTTAAATGTATTTGGCTAATGAGTTTTAATCCCAATATTACACTTTATATACAGTACATCACAGAAATATATCAAAACCGTTTGACATGGAAACACTGGATTTTCTACTTTTCTACTTTTTTTCTACTTTCTACTTTATTAATTATGAAATTATTACAAATAGTCATTTTTAACTCTGCGTTACTCTGGACCCTGATCTCTCTCGAACATATCAAGACTGTTTCAAGGACTGATTTTTTTCCTTTTACGTAACATTGCAAAAATCAGAAACTTTCTGTCCAAAAATGATGCCGAAAAATTCATCCATGCTTTTGTTACTTCTAGGTTAGACTACTGCAATACTCTACTTTCCGGTTACCCAGATAAAGCACTAAATAATCTTCAGTTAGTGCTAAATACGTCTGCTAGAATCCTGACTAGAACCCCAAAATTTGATCCTATTACTCCAGTGCTAGCCTCCCTACACTGGCTTCCTGTTAAGGCAAGGGCTGATTTCAAGGTGTTACTGCTAACCTATAAAGCATTACATGGGCTTGCTCCTACCTACCTTTCTGATTTGGTCCTGCCGTACATACCTACGCGTACGCTACGGTAACAAGACCCAGGCCTCCTAATTGACCCTATAATTCCTAAGCAAACAGCTGGAGGCAGGGCTTTCTCCTATAGAGCTCCATTTTTATGGAATCGTCTGCCTACCCATGTGAGAGATGCAGAGTCGGTCTCAACCTTTAAGTCTTTACTGACTCATCTCTTCAGTGGGTCATATGAGCGTCGTCTGGCCCAGGAGTGTGAAGGTGAATGGAAAGGCTCTGGAGCAATGAACCGCCCTTGCTGTCTCTGCCTGGCAAGTTCCCCTCTCTCCACTGGGATTCTCTGCTTCTAACCCTATTACAAGGGCTGAGTCACTGGCTTACTGGTGCTCTTTCATTCCGTCCCTAGGAGGGTTGCGTCACTTAAGTGGGTTGAGTCACTGACGTGATCTTCCTGTCTGGGTAGGTGCCCCACCTTGGGTTGTGCCATGGCGGAGATCTTTGTGGGCTATACTCGGCCTTGTCTCAGGATGGTAAGTTGGTGGTTGAATATATCTCTCTAGTGGTGTGGGGGCTGTGCTTTGGCAAAGTGGGTGGGGTTATATCCTGCCTGTTTGGCATCATCAGATGGGGCACAGTGTCTCCTGGCCCCTCCTGTCTCAGCCTCCAGTATTTATGCTGCAGTAGTTTGTGTCAGGGGGCTAGGGTCAGTTTGTTATATCTGGAGTACTTCTCCTGTCTGATCCGGTGTCCTGTCTGAATTTAAGTATGCTCTCTAATTCTCTCTTTCTTTCTTTCTCTCTCTCTCTCGGAGGACCTGAGCCCTAGGACCATGCCTGAGGGACTACCTGGCATGATGACTCCTTCCTGTCCCCAGTCCACCTGGCCATGCTGCTGCTCCAGTTTCAACTGTACTGCCTGCGGCTATGGAATCCTGACCTGTTCACCGGACGTGCTACCTGTCCCAATCTGCTGTTTTCAACTCTCTAGATACAGCAGGAGCGGTAGAGATACTCTTAATGATTGGCTATGAAAAGCCAACTGACATTTACTCCTGAGGTGCTGACTTGCTGCACCCTCGACAACTACTGTGATTGTAATTACAGTGGGGCAAAAAAGTATTTAGTCAGCCACCAATTGTGCAAGTTCTCCCACTTAAAAAGATGAGAGAGGCCTGTTATTTTCATCATAGATACACTTCAACTATGACAGACAAAATGAGGGAAAAAAATCCAGAAAATCACATTGTGATCAAACAGTCAAACATGATGAAAATTACAGGCCTCTCTCAATACTTTTTTGCCCCACTGTATTTGACCATGCTGGTCATTTATGAACATTTGAACATCTTGGCCATGTTCTGTAATAATCTCCACTCGGCACAGCCAGAAGAGGACTGGCCACCCCTCATAGCCTGGTTCCTCTCTAGGTTTCGTCATAGGTTTTGGTCTTTCTAGGGAGTTTTTCCTAGCCACCGTGCTTCTACACCTGCATTGCTTGCTGTTTGGGGTTTTAGGCTGGGTTTCTGTACAGCACTTTGAGATATCAGCTGATGTAAGAAGGGCTATATAAATACATTTGATTTGATTTGATAGTGATAAAATTCCGCCAAAGAGGGCACTTTTGGTAATTGAATACAGGAAAGAGCTACAAAGAAACCAATTATAATTTCAGTACAGATGTTTTCAATTTAAATGCAACTCTGCCTGGATGTCTAGTTTATGGACATACGTTGGACATTATAATGGTATGCCAGCCATTCTTTACTGATAGTTGGGGTTAATGTGGTGTTTAAGTTGATGGCATGTCACTCATACCCAATGTGTTTTGGTCACTATTTTGTTTGAATGTCATGGCCACCCCATACAATATATTTTACTTTGGCCGACCATCTGGAGGTTAATGCATGGATCTGACTTAACCCAAAATCTCAGTTGCACATGTGCAATAATTGTGACTTTTATTTAAAAAATGTAATTGTAAGCAATTAATAGAGGTTCATTCAAGGCAACCAGCTGCAATAGGAATGTGAATTCGCCCAACAAAATGACATTGAGGTTGATTCAGAGTACAATTGTAAGGCAACCAGCTGCAAAATAATTTTGAGTTTACGCAACATTTGGGCATGTTGGGTCAGCAAATATGACCAAAAGTTGAGTAAACTCACAATCCTATTGCAACTGTTTGCCTTGCAATTGTACATTGAATCAACATGTTTATATTTCAGTGCATTGCAGCATTAGGCAAGGTTTTAACCAAGCATTATCCATCTTATGTGGTCATTAACTGTTGGAACACTATGTATAAAGATAGGTAAGGTAATCCATTTACAATTGCCTTCATGTGCATTGAAGGCATTTTCCTGAGTGTGCAAGTTTAGAAGAATGTTGAGCCCCAGTATTCCCACCCAGTTGACAGTCTTTAATGTAGAAGTGTACTGTTTTAGTGTCTGTGATTGACTGTGTATCGATCCTCTTTAATTGAAATTCATTTACTCCAAAGGAAACGTACCACTGATTCAATACTGGAAGGACCTTGATTGTGAGCTCCATGGCCGTTAGATTACATTCGCCCTTAAAAACCTCTCTCCCAGTCCTTTCAGGATGAATGAACAGGCTACTGCAGTGACTAAGAGCGCTATTATTTTCATATGGACGTGTGATTGTTTAATATCCCCTTTTTCAATGTAAAATAAGTGCAGATTCAGCTCATACACTGTCTCAATATCAGTGTGAAAAAAATATCATATAGCTCTTATTTGACTTCTTACCAAACAAACGTAGCCTTTTAAAATCAAAGGTACATCATTAAGTGTCTACAAAGTGATCCAGAGAAACTGCCTGGCTGGCTCAGCAGAATGGACTAGATGTGTGTTTGTGTGAGAGCGCGTACATGTATGAGTGTCATATAATTGATTTGCCATTTGTATTCTAAGAACAGTATGTCACTATTAGTTTAATTTGTACTCTATTCCCTTTTATTCAAACTTGAAGACGAGCACTGTGAGGGTTTCTCGAGTCTTTTGACATATCTAGTTAAGGTGAATGTCAGTTATCAGTTGAAAGTAAAAGGGGACACTTCTCTCTTGGAAAGACTGTTAGACTTGTGGAGAGATTCTAGTTCAACATTGTTATGATTGCTTTCTGGAATAAAATATAGCTGTAGAGCAGAGATTCCCAAATGATGGGAACAGAGTGATCATTACGCACCAGATGAAAGAAAACAGACTGAAACAAGGAGGGACAACCTTGACTTGTCCAATAAGACATGCTCATTTGAACATTCTGTTACCATACTTTTTGAAGCATTTTCCATTGTGTCCAAATTAACATGACTGGTTTATTTGCAGCGTAATAAGAGGCTGGCTCATGACTAGAAACATGTATTTTCCATTGTGTCCAAATTAACATGACTGGTTTATTTGCAGCGTAATAAGAGGCTGGCTCATGACTAGAAACATGTATTTTCCATTGTGTCCAAATTAACATGACTGGTTTATTTGCAGCGTAATAAGAGGCTGGCTCATGACTAGAAACATGTATTTTCCATTGTGTCCAAATTAACATGACTGGTTTATTTGCAGCGTAATAAGAGGCTGGCTCATGACTAGAAACATGTATTTTCCATTGTGTCCAAATTAACATGACTGGTTTATTTGCAGCGTAATAAGAGGCTGGCTCATGACTAGAAACATGTATTTTCCATTGTGTCCAAATTAACATGACTGGTTTATTTGCAGCGTAATAAGAGGCTGGCTCATGACTAGAAACATGTATTTTCCATTGTGTCCAAATTAACATGACTGGTTTATTTGCAGCGTAATAAGAGGCTGGCTCATGACTAGAAACATGTATTTTCCATTGTGTCCAAATTAACATGACTGGTTTATTTGCAGCGTAATAAGAGGCTGGCTCATGACTAGAAACATGTATTTTCCATTGTGTCCAAATTAACATGACTGGTTTATTTGCAGCGTAATAAGAGGCTGGCTCATGACTAGAAACATGTATTTTCCATTGTGTCCAAATTAACATGACTGGTTTATTTGCAGCGTAATAAGAGGCTGGCTCATGACTCATGACTAGAAACATGTATTTTCCATTGTGTCCAAATTAACATGACTGGTTTATTTGCAGCGTAATAAGAGGCTGGCTCATGACTAGAAACATGTATTTTCCATTGTGTCCAAATTAACATGACTGGTTTATTTGCAGCGTAATAAGAGGCTGGCTCATGACTAGAAACATGTATTTTCCATTGTGTCCAAATTAACATGACTGGTTTATTTGCAGCGTAATAAGAGGCTGGCTCATGACTAGAAACATGTATTTTCCATTGTGTCCAAATTAACATGACTGGTTTATTTGCAGCGTAATAAGAGGCTGGCTCATGACTAGAAACATGTATTTTCCATTGTGTCCAAATTAACATGACTGGTTTATTTGCAGCGTAATAAGAGGCTGGCTCATGACTAGAAACATGTATTTTCCATTGTGTCCAAATTAACATGACTGGTTTATTTGCAGCGTAATAAGAGGCTGGCTCATGACTAGAAACATGTATTTTCCATTGTGTCCAAATTATTTGGTTTATTTGCAAATTAACATGACTGGTTTATTTGCAGCGTAATAAGAGGCTGGCTCATGACTAGAAACATGTATTTTCCATTGTGTCCAAATTAACATGACTGGTTTATTTGCAGCGTAATAAGAGGCTGGCTCATGACTAGAAACATGTATTTTCCATTGTGTCCAAATTAACATGACTGGTTTATTTGCAGCGTAATAAGAGGCTGGCTCATGACTAGAAACATGTATTTTCCATTGTGTCCAAATTAACATGACTGGTTTATTTGCAGCGTAATAAGAGGCTGGCTCATGACTAGAAACATGTATTTTCCATTGTGTCCAAATTAACTGGTTTATTTGCAGCGTAATAAGAGGCTGGCTCATGACTAGAAACATGTATTTTCCATTGTGTCCAAATTAACTGGTTTATTTGCAGCGTAATAAGAGGCTGGCTCATGACTAGAAACATGCATTTTGTTATATTAGTTGGTCAAAGAAATATTGAAAAAGCTTTTGGTGGGAAACAGCCTAGTTTGGGAACCACTATAAGCTTATGCATAGTTTTCAAAAGATGGGTGTATTTCACCCTTTTCACACTACTATGTTTTGTGTTCGGCCTAGTATGGTTCTCAATCGGAGGCAGGTGTCCAAAAATGTCTTGGTGGGGGGCACACGGGGAGTGTGGCTAAGTCTGGTAGGAGACCTGAGCCAACTACCCGTGCTTACCGGAGAGCGAGAGGGAACGGGCAGGCACCATGTTATGCGGTGGAGCACACTGTGTCCCAGGTGCGTGTGCATAGCCCGGTACGGTACATTCCAGCTCCTCGTATCGGCCGGGCTAGAGTGGGCATCGAGCCAGGTGCCAGGTGCCATGTAGCCGGCTCTACGCATCTGGTCTCCAGTTCGTCTCCTCGGGCCGGCCTACATGGCACCAGCCTTAGGCATGGTGTCCCCAGTTTGCCAGTACAGCCCAGTGCGGGCTATTCCACCTCGCTGCACTGGCCTGGCTACAAGGAGCATTCAACCAGGTAAGGTTGGGCAGGCTCGGTGCTCAAGAGCTCCATTACGCCTGCATGGTATGGTCCATCCGGTGCCACCTCGGTGCCAGCCCTCTGGTGGCAGCCCCCCACACCAGGCTGTCTCTCTGTCTTCTCCCTACAGGTGCTCCCATCTGTCCTGAGCCGCCAGAGTCTCCCGTCTGTCCTGAGCCGCCAGAGTCTCCCGTCTGTCCTGAGCCGCCAGAGTCTCCCGTCTGTCCTGAGCCGCCAGAGTCTCCCGTCTGTCCTGAGCCACCAGTCAGCCAGGAGCCGCCGGAGCCGTCAGCCAGCCCATCTACCAACAGTTGTCCTTCTTTGCGAGGCATTGGCAAACCTCCCTGGTCTTTGTGTTTGAATCTGAGTTTGAAATTCACTGCTTGACTGAGGGACCTTATAATTATTTGTATGTGTGGGGTACAAAGATGAGGTAGTCCTTCAAAAATCATGTTAAATACTGTTATTGCACAGAGAGTGAGTACATGCAATTTATTATGTGATTTGTGAAGCAAATCTTTACTCCTGAATATATTTAGGCTTGCTATAAGAAAGTAGTTGAATATTTATTGACTCAAGACATTTCAGCTTTTCATTTTTATGTATTTGTAAAAACAGAATTCCACTTTGATATGAGGTATTGTGTATAGGCTAGTGACTTTTTTCTCTCACCAATTTATTCCATTTTAAATGTAGGCTCTAACACAACAATACGTGAAAATAATCAAGGGGTGTGAATACTTTCGGGAGGCACTGTAGATTGACACTTTTTGTGATTCATCATGATTATTTCTAAGGAACTTGTTCATTGTTTTCCTGACTGTTTTAGCAGCTTTTATCACACTTCAGTCAGACAACATAGCTATGGCTAAATAGGGCTAATCAAAGATCCATCGTTTCTGTGATATGGGAGAGAGGGAGATACTGTATGAATTAGCCTGATGGTGAGTGGCTGTCTGTGTTTGTTACCCTCCGAGTAATGATCTACTCAAGCACCCCATCCGGGATTACCGCAGTAACAGCCTTAATCAGGTTAACCTCTGCCCAGACAACAACATTGACGGTGTCTCAGTCTGCATATCCATCTGCCCTTTTCTCTCCTTTCCCTTCATTTTGGTCTCTGTCTTCAACATTCTCTCTTTTCCCATCACCCTATTATTCTTTCTCCCTTTCCCCACTACCTCCATTTTTTTGCCTTGACTGTCTTTCACACTACTTTTCCCTCATATCCTTTACTTCTCCCTCTGGCTCTCTTGAATGATGGTTGTAATAATGCATTGGGATGCAGTCCAGATAGGTCCCGCCACATTAAGCTGAGGCCATATGGCGGCTTGCCTCATGAACATACTGTACTTGGAGGTAATTCGGTATCACTCATAAAATCTCCATAGAGTGTTTTGGCCTTCAATGTATAATAAAACACTTATTTGTGAACCAGTAAGAGGCTGAATGACTATATTTCTTCATCAGATTACAAAAGATCAAGCTTAGAGTAGAGGTAAGGTTTATATAATAAGTGGTATGAGCAAATAACTCTGATATGCAAAAAAGTGAGAGAAAGATTTAAAACTCCTTAGGACTAGTTCCCTTTTTTCTCAATTTCCGCCTGAATGACGTGCGCAAAGTAAACTGCCTGTTGCTCAGGCCCTGAAGCCAGGATATGCATATAATTGGTACCATTGGAAAGAAAACGCGTTGGGGTTTGTGGAAATGTTAAAATAATGTAGGAGAATATAATGTAAGAGACAATCCAAAGAAAAACCAACCAGAAGTTTTTGTTGTTGAGAGAGACCATCCACTTAGAATGGCAAGTATAAGGTCATATTGAAGATTAGCTCCCTGTATGCAATTTTCATGGCTTCCACAGCGTGTCAGCAGTCAAGGTTTCAGGCTTGTAACTTCAAAAACAAATAAGAAATATCAGTTTTAGTACAGGGACACAGTCTTGGAAATTAATGTTTGCGCGCCATGAAGACAAGACGCACCTGTAAAAAGTTTCCTATTGAACATACTTCTTTCCGTAAGAAATATTATGCCGTCGGGGTTTTTATTTTATTTTACCTTTATTTTTTACTAGGCAAGTCAGTTAAGAACAAATTCTTATTTTCAATGACAGCCTAGGAACAGTGGGTTAACTGCCTGTTCAGGAGCAGAACTACAGATTTGTACCTTGTCAGCTTGGGGGTTTGAACTCACAACCTTCCGGTTACTAGTCCAACGCTCTAACCACTAGGCTACGCTAGCTACTAGCCACTAGGCTTCCCTGCCGCCAAATAAAAATATGATTCACATTTTCTATTTTTTCACATTTTCAAACAGTCCATTTATATTTTCCAACGGGGAAATACATTTGGGGGAGATTTTTTTCTCACCTGGGTAGCCTCGTTTCACTGCCAAAAATAAAATGAAACCATCTAGTGTTCAGCGAAATAACAACACAATGTCAAATACAGATAGCCTAGTCAAATAATTAACATCCAATCACATTAACTGTTATACTCTTGCGGGAATTCCACTAGCGGTCCATATGTAGCCAAACGTAGCTGCTGCGCATGTTGGTATCTGTACTGATGGTGCAAAAACCATGATAGGGAGACACACTGGCGTGGTAACGCGCGTGCAAGCAGATGCTCCCTACGCCACTTGGGTACACTGCAGCATCCACTGAGAGGCTCTTGCTCCCAAGGGAATGTCTGACAGCTTGAAAGATGTTTTTGACACTACAGTGAAAATTTGTTAAAGCGAGAATCCTGAACTGTCATGTATTTTCTGCACTGTGCAATGATATGGTCTGTGACCATGTAACACTTTAAGAACATACAGAAGTGCACTGGTTATCAAGGAGCAAAGTATTGACACGTTTTTTAAATTTTTATTTAGAGACGAGCTTAAATTTTCTTCAATGACCATCATTTCCACTTGTCTGACCGCTTGTAATGATGACAAGTTTCTCACATGACTGGCCCATCTGGGTGATGTTTTTTCTCGCCTGAATGATCTGAATCTAGGATTACAGGGACACTCTGAAACTATATTCAACGTGGCTGATTAAGAAGTTGGAGCTCTTCTCTGTCTGTATTAACAAGGACAACACACAGGTCTTTCCATCATTGTATGTTTTTTTGTGTGCAAATTAACTCAAGCTTTCGGACAATGTGATATAGCGAAGCACCTGAGTGAGTTGGTTGCGCAATTACGCAGGTTCTTTCCCAAAATGGATGACACAAACAACTGGACTCAGAGTATCCTGCCTTGGCAAATCACGCAGTTAAGACACTGATGCGCTTTGCAACCATGTACCTATGTGAGAGTGGATCCTCGGGCCTCACTAGCATGAAAACTAAATACAGGCACATACTGTGTGGAAAATCATTTAAGACTGAGACTCTCTCCAATACAACCCAACATTGCAGAGTTATGTGCATCCTTTCAAGCACACCCTTCTCATTAACCTGTGGTGAGTTATGAACAAATTAGTGACAAAAACAGAGTGAGTCCAATATTGTGCCGCTGCGCGTAATGATGGTGACAGGATATTATACTTGTTTTATTCTCCATAAATTGACTCTTTCAAATAATTTAATCTGGCAAGTTTGGCACTAGCGAGCTGCAGTAGGGAAGTAAAGCAGAAGTCCAATAATCTGTAATGTGTGCATACTGCGGCAGAGAAGTCAGGCGCAAGAGAGCAAAGACTATGTTACAACGGTGCAGTTTAACTTCTTTGGGGTAGGGGGCAGTATTTTCACGTCCGGATGAAAAGCGTGCCCAGAGTAAACTGCCTGCTACTCTGGTCCAGAAGCTAGGATATGCATATTAGTGGATTTGGATAGAAAACACTCTGAAGTTTGTAAAACTGTTTGAATGATGTCTGTGAGTATAACAGAACTCATATGGCAGGCGAAAACCTGAGAGAAATCCAACCAGGAAGTGGGAAATCTGAGGTTTGTAGTTTTTCAAGTGATTGCCTATCCAATATCCAGTGTAAATGGGGTCAGATTGCACTTCCTAAGGTTTCCAGTAGATGTCAACAGTCTATAGAAAATTGTTTCAGGCTTCTAATGTGAAAGGGGAGAGAATAAGAACACTCACAGTAATTGGCTCAGCTGAAAGCCTTTAGTTGTTTATCGCGCATGGCCGTGAGCGCGAGCTCCGTTCCCTTTCCTTTCTAATGACAAAGGAATTGTCCGGTTGGAAAATTATTGAAGATTTATGATAAAAACATCCTAAAGATTGATTATATACATCGTTTGACATGTTTCTACGAACTGTAATGGAACTTTTCGTCTGGACTTGCCCGCGCCTTGTGCATTTGGATTATTTATGTCCAAAAACCTCCTTTTTGTTTATGTGTTTAGCCCAAATTCATGACGCGCGATCACAAGGGCCAGATGAAAAGTCAAAAAGTTCCGTTACAGTCCGTAGAAACATGTCAGAAAATCCATCGACAGGTGCGACCAAGGCCATTGTGGAACGGGTAAGGGGTGTAGCTTACATCTTTGCAGGTGCCTAGGAGCCTTACACTGGGCGCACACCGAACAGGAGGAAACATAAACCTTCACGAAAAACCTCCGGTATAAGTTGGCAGACCCTAAGAACCGCTGCACCTCCTTTACCGTGGTGGGAGTCGTCAGGTACAGCTGAAATGCGGTCACTCTACATCTCCACCCCTGAGGTGGAAATGCGATACCCTAGGAAGGAGAGGGAAGAACAGGCATTTCTGGAAGAAATACTGGAAGAACAGGCATTTCCCAGCCTTGACGTACAGGTCATGCTCTAACAGGCGACCAAGCACCCTGCACACCAGGGACACATGCTCGGCGCATGTAGCGGAGTATATCAAAATGTCATCAATATTCACCACTACACCCTGCCCATGAAGGTCCCTGAAAATCTCGTCTACAAAGGCTTGGAAGACTGATGGCGCATTCATCAACCCGTACGGCATGACGAGGTACTCATTGTGTCCTGAGGTGGTACTGAAAGCCGTCTTCCACTCGTCTCCCTCCCAGATACGCACCAGGTTGAAAGCGCTTCTGAGATCTAGTTTGGTGAAGAAGCGCGCCCCGTGCATTGACTCAATCCCTGTGGCTATGAGCTGTAGCGGGTAACTATACCTCACTGTGATATGGTTCAGACCCCGATAGTAAATACACGGGCGCAGACCTCCCTCCGTCTTCTTCACAAAAACTAAACTCGAGGAGGCGGGTGAAGTGGAGGACCAAATGTACCCCTGACGCAGGGATTCGGAGACAAATATTTCCATTGCCTCTGTCTCCGACTGTGAGAGGGGATACACGTGACTCCCGGAAGTGCAGCATCTACCAGGAGATTTAACATCGCCCCGTCGATGAGGTGGTAATTATTTTCAGAGAAGGCGAGAGCCAAATCGACATATTCAGGGGAATGCGCACGTTGGAGACCTGGTCTGGACCCTCCACCTTGTTAGTGTAACAGTATAGACTTTACGTCCGTCCCCTCGCCCCCGACCTGGGCGCAAACCTGGGACGCTCTGCACACGGCAACAGTCACCCTCGAAGCATTGTTACCCATTGTTCCCCTTGCAGAGCAAACTACTACTTCAAGGTCTCAGAGCAAGTGACATCACCGATTGAAACGCCACTTGCGCGCACCACCGCTAACTAGCTAGCCATTTCACATCGGCTACACTCGCCCCCTTTTGACCTCCTCCTCTTTCCGCAGCAACCAGTGATCCGGGTCAACAGCATCAATGTAAGAGAATAGCTTCCGTCCTTCTTCTTGCCCCAACCTGGGCTCGAACCAGAGAGTCTCTGCACATATCAACCAGTCACTCACGAAGCATCGTTACTCATCGCTCCACAACAGCTGCGGCCCTTGCAGAGCAAGGGGAACCATTATTTCAATGTTTCAGAGCAAGTGACGTCACCGATTGAAATGCCACTAGCGCGCACCACCACTAACTAGCTAGCCATTTCACATTTGCTACATTAGCACCAACTGAAACCCCTAAACACCTCCCAGAGCACTCTCACGACCACCCCATTAGAGCCCTCTGTGGCCAAGAAACAGTGGGGTTATGACAAGCTAACCAGGGTAGGCCCAGCACCACGGGAAAAGCAGGAGAGTAAATAAGGAAGAGACTAATTCTCTCCTTGTGAGCCCCTGCTTCACCCATCAACCCTGACCCTAATGGTCGACTGTCTAATGCGTGAACTGGGAAGGGCACAGCCACAGGGACAATGGGGATCCCTAAACTCCTGAAACTGGTCCAACCCTGCATCTCCCTCTCTCCACGCGGCATTGGCCCACTCCAGGGCTTTCCCGGTGGGGCATGAGATGAGGGTGGACACACTCTCACGTCCCGAAGGAGCCAGATGGACAGTTGCCAGGTATAGGTCCAGTTGTAATAGGAACCCCTGGCAGTTCTCAGCCATCCCATCATATTCCTGGGGAAGGGAGAGAGGAATCCCACTGGGACCAGGAGATGGAGGGGCGAGTACTGGAGACCGTGGTAGTGCTGGAGGAGGCGCTGGGAGAACTCCCTGTCTCTCCCAGCGGTCCATTGTCTGGACAACGCGGTCCATGGCGGTACCAAGATGGTGGAGCATTGCTCCGTGCCCCCGGACGCGCTCCTCCACCCCTATTCCCGGGGTACCTACTCCTGCTGACTCTAAGTCTGGTCCGGTATTCTGTAATGTGTGCATACTGGTGGCAGAGAAGTCAGGAGAGCAACGACTATGTTACAACGGTGCAGTTTAATAATAAAATCATCGTGAACAAACACAAATAAATACAATTGGACAAAACACTTCACACGCCAGACATAACATTGTTAAATACACAACATGTAATTAATGGGATTCAAACCAGGTGTGATGGAAGACAAGACAAAACAAATAGAAAATGAAAGGTGGATCGGCGATGGCTAGAAGACCGGTGATGTCGACCGCCGAATGCCGAACGCCCGAACAAGACTTCGGAGGAAGTCGTGACATCATCACAAACAAATTAGGTGTGTAGTGTAGAGAATCATTGTACAATCTAAACCGCTGGGAAATGCCTTTTCCATAACCAAAAATATTGTATTTTCAGCTGTTTGAAGCTGGTGTACAAAACCAAAAGTAAAAGACGCAAAAACAAAACTTTAGAATGAGAATAATAGAAATAGCGCCCATAGAACAGACCTACCACTTCTTAGACTTGCTTTCAATGAGAATGATGGATCTATAACATATGTGAATTTGGTCGGGTCACCCAAAAAGTTATTGCAGCAATAAAAAATAATAATCCTGTAGCTAACATTGAACAACTCCCAGAATTTCTATTCATCGCCCCAAGCCACGGAAATGGTTATGGATCACATATATAACGGTACTCCGAGTCCGCAATAATCTACACCCCACAGCCGCAACCTTCCGAATGCGACTCTACAACAAGAAGCCACCCTCTTATTTGTCAGCAAAGCAATCTAGCTACTGTAGCAGCTGTAACGTTTGCAGAGGTGGCTAACCAAAGTAAATTACTACAGCTAATATAGTCAATAAGTAATGTTACTAGCTAGCTAGTTAACAAAATTGTAGTTTACATGTTACATGGATTTTAGATGTAGGAGTAAGAAATGGAACATTGCTGTTTTGACTAAAACAAGCTAATGTGAGCTGGCAATCAAAGTTAGCTAAGGGGCAACGTTGTTACAGCCAATGCCTGTTTGCCTGAGTAATATGCCGCACAGATGTTTGTACACATGCATATACACACACTCATTCAAAATGCACACACGTGCACAGACACACATATTCAGTTGGCCTTGCTGTCATGATTTTTGTTGTCCTTGATGTCTTTTGTTTTTGTCTTTCTTTTTGTAAATGTTGAGCGGCTTCACTGCAAGTAGTTTTTTTATTGAATACTAAAACATACAACCAAAGCATAGTTCGCTAACGTTAGCTACCCAACGTTGGTGGAAGAACGAATAGCTTGGTCGCTAGTTATTCTTACAAGCCTAGTAAAATACAGCAAAGGAGCCAAATCAAATTTTACTTACTATATTTTTTCCATTGATACAATTAGTTTGTGGGAGCCTCTTCTTGCAAGGAAACGATAGCATGGTTTTCCAACAACTCATGTCCAGGCTGAATCAGATGCCAGACTACAACATGGTAGCTGATATGAACGAAAGGCTGATGGCACAAGTAGCTCAACTATTCCAAAAACAACAGCAGCCACAGTACTCCTCCAGCGCCTGCACCAAAACAGGCGAAGGGCGTTTGTTGAGAAAGATGGAATGAGCTATCCGTAAGTTGTATGATAGTTATCTTCGTATTCTCACATATGTTACATGAAATAGAGATCCGAATAGCATAATCTGGTGGGGTAGCAGGTGGCCTAGTGATGAAAGCATTGGGCCAGTAACTGAAAGGTTTGTGGGTCGAATCCCTGAGCTGACAAGGTTAAGATCTGTTGTTCTGCTCCTAAACAAGGCAGTTAACTGTTCCTAGGCTGTCATTCTAAATAAGAATGTGTTCTTAACTGACTTGCCTAATTAAATAAAGGTTGAAAAAAATCTAAATTTCATGTTTTTTCTTTGTCATGTCTCTGGGAGAACAATCCTCATAAGACCTGTGTACTGGATCTGATGGTTAGTCAGCTGAGATGGGAGATTTTGAAGGTGAGTAATTTCCTAAAGACATGGACTGACTAACAGAATTCCATATTGTAAAATTTTCTCAAGGGTTTTGATGCATATAACCATTGACAATACACCACACTGACTCCTCAGATTCAGCTGCATTGGACTGAAAGAGTGGAATAAGCCGTCGGACACCCCAGACAAAGCAAAAGAACATCAAAAAGTGAAGGCGGTCTTGCCAGAGACAGGTTAGTTTATACATGTAAACCAATCCATACATTTTAAACGTAGTACCGAATTTTGAAAATGTTGAGACTTGTTCCACAGCTTTTGCTTTCAGTGTGTCTGCATCTTTAGCTTTTTTTGTTTCAAGACAGCAGAATGATGCATTATCTCCTGTAATTTCACAGGCTTCACAGTCGGTCAAAAGAACTCTGCTGAAGAGATGCAGCAATTTGCGAAGGCAACTGAAGACATGATGTCTGATGTGGAGACAGACCCAGAGGATACTGGTGCATTTTTAATAACCTCCCCACCATGCCTCTCCCCTGAGTTTGAGAATCTGATTGTGTCAGCAGACCGGATAAAGGCCAAGCGTGCTTATGGGGAGAAAAGGTTCCTTCAGAACAAAAACCAGAGCAACCACCCACGTCCACCGCAGCCCTATCCAGAACATCTGATTGTGCAATAGACCACAGACAATCACCTGCAAAGGTCCTCTGCATCCACATTACTAAGAAATTGGCATAGTTCAAACATACCATCACATTTGTGAAGAGGGCACGACAGCACCTCTTTTCCCTCAGGAGGCTGAAAAAATTTGTCATGGGCCCTCAGATCCTCAAAGTTCTAACAGCTGCACCATTGAAATCAGCTTGACTGGCTGCATCACAGCAACTGCAAGGCACAGAAGGTAGTGTGTATGGCCCAGTACATCACTGGGGCAGAGCTCCCTGCCATCCAGGGCCACTTTACCAGGTGGTGTCAGAAAAAAAACTCCAGCCACCCAAGCCATAAATGGTTCTCTCTGCTACTGTACGGCAAGCGGTACCAGCGCAACAAGTCTAGAATAAACAGGACCCTGAGCAGCTTCTATCCCCAAGCCATGAGACTGCTAAACAAGACTGCTGAATTATTAATCAAATGGCTACCCGGACTACCTGCATTGACCCTCTATTGCACTAACTCTCTTGTACAGACTCCATTCACACAGTCAGGACTCACACATACTTACAAAACACTGACACCCCAACACACACAAACATGCATACTGACACCACTCACACACAAACATGCATACTGACACCCCAACACACACAAACATGCATACTGACACCCCAACACACACAAACATGCATACTGACACCCCAACACACACAAACATGCATACTGACACCCCAACACACACAAACATGCATACTGACACCCCAACACACACAAACATGCATACTGACACCCCAACACACACAAACATGCATACTGACACCACTCACACACAAACATGCATACTGACACCCCAACACACACAAACATGCATACTGACACCACTCACACACAAACATGCATACTGACACCCCAACACACACAAACATGCATACTGACACCCCAACACACACAAACATGCATACTGACACCCCAACACACACAAACATGCATACTGACACCCCAACACACACAAACATGCATACTGACACCCCAACACACACAAACATGCATACTGACACCCCAGCACACACAAACATGCATACTGACACCCCAACACACACAAACATGCATACTGACGCCACTCACACACAAACATGCATACTGACACCCCAACACACACAAACATGCATACTGACACCACTCACACACAAACATGCATACTGACACCCCAACACACACAAACATGCATACTGACACCACTCACACACAAACATGCACACTGACACCCCAACACACACAAACATGCATACTGACACCCCAACACACACAAACATGCATACTGACACCCCAACACACACAAACATGCATACTGACACCCCAACACACACAAACATGCATACTGACGCCACTCACACACAAACATGCATACTGACACCCCAACACACACAAACATGCATACTGACACCCCAACACACACAAACATGCATACTGACACCCCAACACACACAAACATGCATACTGACACCCCAACACACACAAACATGCATACTGACACCCCAACACACACAAACATGCATACTGACACCCCAACACACACAAACATGCATACTGACGCCACTCACACACAAACATGCATACTGACACCCCAACACACACAAACATGCATACTGACACCCCAACACACACAAACATGATTACTGACACCCCAACACACACAAACATGCATACTGACACCCCAACACACACAAACATGCATACTGACACCCCAACACACACAAACATGCATACTGACACCCCAACACACACAAACATGCATACTGACACCCCAACACACACAAACATGCATACTGACACCCCAACACACACAAACATGCATACTGACACCCCAACACACACAAACATGCATACTGACGCCACTCACACACAAACATGCATACTGACACCCCAACACACACAAACATGCATACTGACACCCCAACACACACAAACATGCATACTGACACCCCAGCACACACAAACATGCATACTGACACCCCAACACACACAAACATGCATACTGACGCCACTCACACACAAACATGCATACTGACACCCCAACACACACAAACATGCATACTGACACCCCAACACACACAAACATGCATACTGACACCCCAACACACACAAACATGCATACTGACACCCCAACACACACAAACATGCATACTGACGCCACTCACACACAAACATGCATACTGACACCCCAACACACACAAACATGCATACTGACACCCCAACACACACAAACATGCATACTGACACCCCAACACACACAAACATGCATACTGACACCCCAGCACACACAAACATGCATACTGACACCCCAACACACACAAACATGCATACTGACACCCCAACACACACAAACATGCATACTGACACCCCAACACACACAAACATGCATACTGACACCCCAACACACACAAACATGCATACTGACACCCCAACACACACAAACATGCATACTGACAACCCAACACACACAAACATGCATACTGACACCCCAACACACACAAACATGCATACTGACACCCCAGCACACACAAACATGCATACTGACACCCCAACACACACAAACATGCATACTGACGCCACTCACACACAAACATGCATACTGACACCCCAACACACACAAACATGCATACTGACACCCCAACACACACAAACATGCATACTGACGCCACTCACACACTTTCACTTACCACATACACTTCTGTCACTGTCTTATCTATCCTTGTTGCCTTGTAACTTTACACCCAACAATAATACAGGGCCTTCAGAAAGTATTCACACCCCTTGACTTTTTTCACATTTCGTTGTGTTACAGCCTGAATTTAATTACGATTTTTGGGTCACTGGCCTACACACAATACCCCATAATGTCAAAGTGGAATTAAGTTTTTATACATTTTTACAAATGAATTGAAAATTAAAAGCTGACATTTCTTTAGTCAATAAGTATTCAGCCTCTTTGTTATGGCACGCCTAAATAAGCTCAGGAGAAAAAATGTACTTAATTAACAAGTCACATAAATTGCATGGACTCACTGTGTGCAATAATGGTGTTTAATAACATTATTTTTGAATGACAAACTCATCTCTGTACTCCACACATACAATTATTTGTAAGGTCCCTCAGTCGAGCAGTACATTTCAAACACAGATTCAACCACAAAGACCAGGGAGGTTTTTCCAACATCTTGCAAATAAGTGCACCTATTGGTAAGATGGGTAAAAAATAAAAAAGTAGACATTGAATATCCATTTGACAATGGTGAAGTTATTAATTACATTTTGGATGGTGTATCAATACACCCAGTCACTACAAAGGTACAGGTGTCCTTCCTAACTTAGTTCACGGACAGGAAGGAAACCCCTCAGGGAGTTCACAATGAGGCCAATGGTGACTTTAAACAGTTATAGAATTTAATGGCTGTGATATGAGAAAACTGAGATCAACAACGTTGTAGTTATTCCACAATACCAACCTAAATAACAGAGTGAAGACAATGATAACAATGGTTAGGTGTGAGTGGCAGGATAACTTAATGGCATGTCTCATGCTGGGCACATTGGCAGTCAGGATCTCTAGTCTCCACCGAGTGTTAACACCCCATTTTTCGCCTTATCCGTCTGTCGATGGAGAAACAACGAAGTTCTTCCTACTGGCATGAAGTGGATAGAATCTTCAGAGGTGTAGGAATTATCAGGAGTCTGAAACTAGGGTATTTGGTGCAGGGTATGTTCTTGAGCTTGTGTCTTCAAAAGTGAGTACACCTCAGCAATTTCTAACTATTTTTAAAAGAAAGGTGAGTTCCAGAACTTTATTAAACTATGCAACATTACTAGTTCATTTTTCTGGCCATCTCATGAAAATAATTACGTTTGGGTATGTCTAGTTAGGGCAAAATCTTAATTACCACCTATCGTTCAATTTTAAATACCTAAATGATATAATTTTTCTAAATCAATCTCAGAAACAGCACTTAGTTTGACTCACGTATCTCACTAATTCTGACTCAGAGGTCACTTTGACACTTGGCGAGGGCACACACCCATTAGATTAAGGTTTTGGGAGGAAAGAATACATACATTAGATTTATTTAGTGTTAGTTTTTATTTAGTTTTAAAAGGGAAATTCTTTACAAACTATAATACAGGGGCCATGCTTAATCTATGAAAACATTTCAAATTCTGTAAGAAGATGGAGGATACATCCTTCAATTATCGGATGGACAGTTGTTCATATATACTCATGGTGAGTAAAGCTTTTTGTAATGCACATTATTGGATGGACAGTTGTTCATATATACTCATGGTGAGTAAAGCTTTTTGTAATGCACATTATTGGATGGACAGTTGTTCATATATACTCATGGTGAGTAAAGCTTTGTGTAATGGACATTATTGGATGGACAGTTGTTCATATATACTCATGGTGAGTAAAGCTTTTTGTAATGGACATTATTGGATGGACAGTTGTTCATATATACTCATGGTGAGTAAAGCTTTTTGTAATGGACATTATTGGATGGACAGTTGTTCATATATACTCATGGTGAGTAAATCTTTGTGTAATGGACATTATTGGATGGACAGTTGTTCATATATACTCATGGTGAGTAAAGCTTTTTGTAATGGACATTATTGGATGGACAGTTGTTCATATATACTCATGGTGAGTAAAGCTTTTTGTAATGGACATTATTGGATGGACAGTTGTTCATATATACTCATGGTGAGTAAAGCTTTGTGTAATGGAAATTTTGCTCTGGCTCTTCAAAGCATTTCCAGGGTGAATGACTCCACTTTTTGATACACCCAGTGTGTAGTAAGGTTGTTATTATTTGTCAAAGACCATTGTTTGTTTACCACTACTTTGAGAAAGTTACGTTTTCACGGTAGGATAGGAAGCAGTAAAAAAAGAGGCCCTAATCGAAAGTTAAATCTTCCTTTTTTCATCCAGCAATGAATGATATATTCTTATAGCTATCTACACGTCGTTGATCTAAATTGAATGAATGATATATTCTTATAGCTATCTACATGTCGTTGATCTAAATTGAATGAATGATATATTCTTATAGCTATCTACACGTCGTTGATCTAAATTGAATGAATGATATATTCTTATAGCCATCTACACGTCGTTGATCTAAATTGAATGATATATTCTTATAGCTATCTACACGTCGTTGATCTAAATTGAATGAATGATATATTCTTATAGCCATCTACACGTCGTTGATCTAAATTGAATGATATATTCTTATAGCTATCTACACGTCGTTGATCTAAATTGCAGGGCAACATATTCCATAGATTATCAAAATAATTTAACACAGATTAGTTAAAGCATCCCCTGTCACCTATTCAATAATATGTATGTGCAACAGGGACTGTATAACAAGACCTATCCTTCAATATTAACAAAACAAACATACAACAGAGAGAGAGAGAGATGGCCCCACAAATCAAATCCTGCACATGGCCCCCAAAAAGCTTTGTCCAACACTGATTATAAGCCTTATACTAATACATTACAATGGCTCATCCATGCTTACGACAAGTAATACAGCATGATACCTGTCTGCTTTAAGGAACGTGTTACCAAACCTTCTTTACAAACTAGCAGTTGGCACAGTACAACTGACAGAACGAAGGACTTCCTATTTACTAGTGAACATGACTGTCTTTGTGGAAGACGCTCAAAGAGGCATGTGTGTCCTACAGAAATAACTGTCTTTGTGGAAGACGCTCAAAGAGGCATGTGTGTCCTACAGAAATACCTGTCTTTGTGGAAGACGCTCAAAGAGGCATGTGTGTCCTACAGAAATACCTGTCTTTGTGGAAGACGCTCAAAGAGGCATGTGTGTCCTACAGAAATACCTGTCTTTGTGGAAGACGCTCAAAGAGGCATGTGTGTCCTACAGAAATACCTGTCTTTGTGGAAGACGCTCAAAGAGGCATGTGTGTCCTACAGAAATACCTGTCTTTGTGGAAGACGCTCAAAGAGGCATGTGTGTCCTACAGAAATACCTGTCTTTGTGGAAGACGCTCAAAGAGGCATGTGTGTCCTACAGAAATACCTGTCTTTGTGGAAGACGCTCAAAGAGGCATGTGTGTCCTACAGAAATACCTGTCTTTGTGGAAGACGCTCAAAGAGGCATGTGTGTCCTACAGAAATACCTGTCTTTGTGGAAGACGCTCAAAGAGCATGTGTGTCCTACAGAAATACCTGTCTTTGTGGAAGACGCTCAAAGAGGCATGTGTGTCCTACAGAAATACCTGTCTTTGTGGAAGACGCTCAAAGAGGCATGTGTGTCCTACAGAAATACCTGTCTTTGTGGAAGACGCAGAAATACAAAGAGGCATGTGTGTCCTACAGAAATACCTGTCTTTGTGGAAGACGCTCAAAGAGGCATGTGTGTCCTACAGAAATACCTGTCTTTGTGGAAGACGCTCAAAGAGGCATGTGTGTCCTACAGAAATACCTGTCTTTGTGGAAGACGCTCAAAGAGGCATGTGTGTCCTACAGAAGACGCTAAAGAGGCATGTGTGTCCTACAGAAATACCTGTCTTTGTGGAAGACGCTCAAAGAGGCATGTGTGTCCTACAGAAATACCTGTCTTTGTGGAAGACGCTCAAAGAGGCATGTGTGTCCTACAGAAATACCTGTCTTTGTGGAAGACGCTCAAAGAGGCATGTGTGTCCTACAGAAATACCTGTCTTTGTGGAAGACGCTCAAAGAGGCATGTGTGTCCTACAGAAATACCTGTCTTTGTGGAAGACGCTCAAAGAGGCATGTGTGTCCTACAGAAATACCTGTCTTTGTGCAAGACGCTCAAAGAGGCATGTGTGTCCTACAGAAATACCTGTCTTTGTGGAAGACGCTCAAAGAGGCATGTGTGTCCTACAGAAATACCTGTCTTTGTGGAAGACGCTCAAAGAGGCATGTGTGTCCTACAGAAATACCTGTCTTTGTGGAAGACGCTCAAAGAGGCATGTGTGTCCTACAGAAATACCTGTCTTTGTGGAAGACGCTCAAAGAGGCATGTGTGTCCTACAGAAATACCTGTCTTTGTGCAAGACGCTCAAAGAGGCATGTGTGTCCTACAGAAATACCTGTCTTTGTGGAAGACGCTCAAAGAGGCATGTGTGTCCTACAGAAATACCTGTCTTTGTGGAAGACGCTCAAAGAGGCATGTGTGTCCTACAGAAATACCTGTCTTTGTGGAAGACGCTCAAAGAGGCATGTGTGTCCTACAGAAATACCTGTCTTTGTGGAAGACGCTCAAAGAGGCATGTGTGTCCTACAGAAATACCTGTCTTTGTCCTTGGTTGCGGCTCTCATTGAGCCTTAGTGGTGTTGCCGGGTGGAAGGCTGACCTGGGTTCAAATACTATGCAAAATCTTTCAAATACATATATTTGTTGTGTGTTCTTGCCTACCTGGAGTGCCAGATGGGGTTGCACTTCTATTGTTCCACTCTGCCAGACAAGCTCAATCATGTGCAGCTAAAGTATTTGAAATTATTTTTCATAGGGTTTGAATCCAGGTCTGGGAGAAGGAGGTCTGCATCACAGAGAGAGGAGAGAAAGCCCTCTGAAGTGAGTGAAGAAAATGGAAACAACCAACAATCGGTGGAACACAGGAGTCATGCTGCTTGAAACAAAAGATTTCAAAAGGAGGAGGCTTTTGTTTCTAGAATAACAGTGCTGTTGCAATACATGCCTTGGAGGCAGACAATGAGAGGGGAGAGAGAATGAAGCAAGGTTATAAACTGCTGGAATTTCACAATGAAACAAACAATGATTGACAGCCAACTGTCCTTGGGTTAATCTGGAATTCAGTAACAGTGTTTCCAAAATGGCACAGTGTCTCCAGTTATCTCCACTTTCCAAGCATATCATAAGTGATAACTAATTTAAGAGTGGGCTGTATAATAAAGCATTACCCAACTACTAAAGGCTACAAAGAAACTAAATTGATTACATACTATTGTCCTTAAATGCTACTTAAACTTTTAATAAAGAAATTTGGCTAATAGGCTACTGAAGATAACCAAGCGTCTCATGATGAAAGCACGCCTTGAGGCTGATAGACATATTACAAGCAAAGGGAAACCCAGGTAACCTGTAGGATCCAACTTATTTTATGAAGTCCACCTCACACTTTCTAGTTTTATCTAGGGAGTAGGATGAAGTTGCCCCTAGTCACTGATCTTTGGTCAGTTTGAATTTTCCCCATTTTTGGTTTAGGTTGGGACTGAAGAGAAGGAAGCTAATCCTAGATCTGTACCAAGAAAACCTGGACAGGAAGTTCACCTCAGGACACACATTTGCATTTTCTGCCTGCTTTGATTCAGTAGACGCAGGGTTTCTCCTCAGGACTCAAAATCTTAATCTGCTGTCATTGAGATCTAAAACTAATGGAACCTGAACTTCTATTACCTTAAAGGGAAATTTCACCACTGCTCTATGTGCGGCATAGTAGCCTAGTGGTTAGAGCATTGGACTAGTAACCGAAAGGTTGCAAGTTCAAATCCCCGAGCTGACAAGGTACAAAATCTGTCGTTCTGCCCCTGAACAGGCAGTTAACCCACTGTTCCGAGTCCGTCACTGAAAATAAGAATTTGTTCTTAACTGACTTGCCTAGTAAAATAAAGGTTAAAAAAAGTCACTATATTTGTCCATTAATAGGTTATTAACTTGTCATATGTGTCAAAAAAATGTAGCATTTCCTCACCACACGCAAATACGAGCTTTTCTGCATCTCACTGGTAGAAACGGGCCAGCTACAGTGGGGCAAAAAAGTATTTAGTCAGCCACCAATTGTGCAAGTTCTCCCACTTAAAAAGATGAGAGGCCTTTAATTTTCATCATAGGTACACTTCAACTATGACAGACAAAATGAGAAAAACAAATCCAGAAAAACACATTGTAGGATTTTTTATGAATTTATTTGCAAATTATGGTGGAAAATAAGTATTTGTTCAATAACAAAAGTTTATCAATACTTTGTTATATACCCTTTGTTGGCACTGACAGAGGTCAAGCATTTTCTGTAAGTCTTCACAAGGTTTTCACACACTGTTGCTGGTATTTTGGCCAATTCCTCCATGCAGATCTCCTCTAGAGCAGTGATGTTTTGGGGCTGTTGCTGGGCAACACGGACTTTCAACTCCCTCCAAAGATTTTCTATGGGGTTGAGATCTGGAGACTGGCTAGGCCACTTCAGGACCTTGAAATGCTTCTTACGAAGCCACTCCTTCGTTGCCCGGGCGGTGTGTTTGGGATCATTGTCATGCTGAAAGACCCAGCCACGTTTCATCTTCAATGCCCTTGCTGATGGAAGGAGGTTTTCACTCAAAATCTCACGATACATGGCCCCATTCATTTTTTATTTTACATGGATCAGTCGTCCTGGTCCCTTTGCAGAAAAACAGCCCCAAAGCATGATGTTTCCACCCCCATGCTTCACAGTAGGTATGGTGTTCTTTGGATGCAACTCAGCATTCTTTGTCCTCCAAACACGACGAGTTGAGTTTTTACCAAAAAGTTATATTTTGGTTTCATCTGACCATATGACATTCTCCCAATCTTCTTCTGGATCATACAAATGCTCTCTAGCAAACTTCAGGCAAGCCTGGACATGGCTTGCTTACTGGCTTAAGCAGAGGGACACGTCTGGCACTGCATTATTTGAGTCCCTGGCGGCGTTGTGTGTTACTGATGGTAGGCTTTGTTACTTTGGTCCCAGCTCTCTGCAGGTCATTCACTAGGTCCCCCCGTGTGGTACTGGAATTTTTGCTCCCCATTCTTGTGATCATTTTGCCCCCACGGGGTGAGATCTTGTGTGGAGCCCCAGATCGAGGGAGATTATCAGTGGTCTTGTATTTCTTCCATTTCCTAATAATTGCTACCACAGTTGATTTCTTCAAACCAAGCTGCTTACCTATTGCAGATTCAGTCTTCCCAGCCTGGTGCAGGTCTACAATTTTGTTTCTGGTGTCCTTTGACAGCTCTTTGGTCATGGCCATAGTGGAATTTGGAGTGTGACTGTTTGAGGTTGTGGACAGGTGTCTTTTATACTGATAACAATTTCAAACAGGTGCCATTAATGCAGGTAACGAGTGGAGGACAGAGGAGTCTCTTAAAGAAGAAGTTACAGGTCTGTGAGAGTCAGGAATCTTGCTTGTTTCTAGGTGACCAAATACTTATTTTCCACCATAATTTGAAAATGAATTCATAAAAAATCCTACAATGTGATTCTCTGGTTTTTATTTTCTCATTTTGTCTGTCATAGTTGAAGTGTACCTATGATGAAAATTACAGGCCTCTCATCTTTTTAAGTGGGAGAACTTGCACAATTGGTGGCTGACTAAATACTTTTTTGCCCCACTGTACATTGCCTGGCTGTTAGCAAAACACATTTTCCAGAATTCACAGTAATTTCAGGATGTGGAGGATAGCCCCGTGGACGTGTGAGAAATCTCTAAATGTCTGTGTTTGTAGCCAGCACTTACAGCCAGAAGATTTCGAAACAGATTTAAAGTCTCATGTGATGGGGTTGCCATGTCGTCAAACAAGTCGTGTCATTGTATCGATTTTCCCCTTCAATTCAAAAAGAGGCATCTATCCAATCAACAACACCACAGCAAAAAAAAACAAGTCAAGCTGAGGTAACTCAGCTAACACTACCTAGCTAGCTAGCAAAATAAATGCATTTATCTAAACCAAAATCTATCTAGCTAGCTTTCATAATACGCTAGCTAGACATTCCAAAGCATTCCGATGTAATTAGGCAGCTGCTATCTGGCAATGTGATTTAGGTTAGGTTACGCTAGCTAACTAACTACCACAGAAGCTAACGTGACTGTGTTCTATTTAGAGTCTGATTCCATCAACATCTGTCGAGGCATCAACACCAAGCTCAGCACCAGGAACTAGTAAGTCACCTTCTGTTGTAAAATCTTACTAAAACTTTCCATGATGAGCAAATAAATATACTGGAGCAGTTGGTGTGTTTACAAGTAGGCTACAACTTATGGAGGCTTAGTTGATTACTTATGCAAGGCTTGAAGTCTAAATTGGAGGACATTAGGTATTATTAAGGAGGGGATGGTGCGGGTGACTTTTGTGTGAAGGTTAGTATGCATGATCTATTGACATAGGGGCGTGGGTGGACATAGAATGTTGTTTGAGTGTGTATTGATGGAGGGAAAGTAGTCTGTAAATGTTCACTGCCTACAGACTAAGCCTGCTGCTGAAGACAATTTTTTATTTATTTTTTAAATTGGCAATAGGAACAAATTCTTATTTTCAATGACAGCCTAGGAACAGTGAGTTAAATGCCTGTTCAGGGGCAGAACGAAAGATTTGTACCTTGTCAGCTCAGGGTTTTGAACATGAAACCTTGCGGTTAATAGTCCAACACTCTAACCACTAGGCTACCCTGCCGCCCCAATGACCTAGACACCAGCATAAGTAGTACAGAACCTGTAGACCCATTGGATGAAAGCTTTCAGCTTGGGAATAAGCTCAAGCTAAACATGATCTGACTTTGAAATAAGCTCGGAAAGCCAAAGGTATTTACAAAAGCACAATACTCTCTTGAGAAAACAAAATCCTCAATACACTCAACTCTATGCAGACAAGGGCTCCTCAAACTTTTCACACACTTGTAGTCAATTCTTTGGCATGCGAAGAGGGGCTGTTAGTATACTCTTCTAGCCTATTCACTCCATTGTTGGCTGTTCTTGTCTGCTCAATAGTACAACTGTAAGGGCTCGTACACCACACTGCGCAACTAGGCTGTCTACAAGTCAAGTCCCTTCAAACCTTTCAAATTTTCGCTAACAGCCCATCTCAATGCTCCATTATTGAATGAGTGTAACAAAACACATACCAGTCTACTGTGCCTTTTGTTGTTTACAGATGAACATCATTTATTGTATGGTTACACATCCTCATGATCAGCCTTCATGTCTTTCGAGGAGACCTGCAGTACAAACAAATCTTCTGCAAGTGGTTGAAGCAGTGGGTGGTGAAGACAGTGTAGGAAAGGCTTGTCCACCTGGCTGTGGAGTGCAGAAAGGACCACACGTAGTTTACAAGGAACCCCAAACCCAAAATCCCTGTCAACATCGACACAGCGCCAACGTTTGCTAAACCAGCTGCCATTACATAACACAAGAGAAGGTTCACCAGCTGAAGAACATTATGGAACATGCCTGGAACATTTAGTCAACACAACATCCATATTCAGTTTGAGTAATGTTGTAGTATAATATAGAATGTCTATAATATAGAATGCCCAACTGCATTGTAGTATAGATATTGCTTGCTGTTGTACATATGTGTAGTGCCTTCAGAAAGTATTCAAACCCATTGACTTAATCCTCATTTTGTGTTACAGCCTGAATTCAAAACGGATTAAATATATATATTTTCTTACCCATCTACACAGAAAAACAATGTGAACATGTGTTTATTCATTTTTTGCTAACTTAATGACATTTAAAAATATTAACGTCTCATTTACATAGGTGTTCACACTCCTGAGTAAATACATGTTAGAATCACCTTAGGCCGTGATTACAGCTGTGAATGTTACAGGGTCAGTCTCTAAAAGCTTAACACACCTGGATTGCACAATATTTGCACGTTATTATTTTTTAAATTATTCAAGCTCTGTCAAATTGGTTGTTGATCATTGCTAGACAAACATTTTCAATGGCCATAGATTTTCAAGGTGATTTAAATTAAAACTGTAACTAGGCCACTCAGGAACATTCAATATCATCTTGGTAAGCAAATCCATTGTATATTTGACCTTGTGTTTTAGGTTATTGTCCTGCTGAAAGGTGATATTAGTCTGTTGAAAAGCAGACTGAACCAGGTTTTCCTCTTTGATTTTGCCTGTGCTTGTCTCTATTCTGTTGAATTTTATCAAAAAAGATTCCTAGCTCTTGCCGATAACAAGCATAACATGATGCACCACCATGCTTGAAAATAGAAAGAGTGGTACTTAATGATGTGATAGATTTGTACAAACATAACACTTTGTATTCAAGACAAAAAGTACATTTCTTTGCCATATTTTTGTACTTTTACTTTAGTGCCTTATTGCAAACAAGATGCATGTTTTGGAATATTTAAATTTTGGTCAAGCTTCCTTCTTTTGACTTAGGTTAGTATTGTGGAACAACTGCAGTGTTGTTGGTCCATTCTCAGTTTTCTATCACAGCCATTAAAGTCACCATCGGCCACATTGTGAAATTCCTGAGTGGTTTCCTTGCTCTCCCGCAACTAAGTTAGGAAGGACGCCTGTGTCTTTGTAGTGACTGGGTGTATTGATACACCATTCAAAGTGTAATTAACAACTGTGCCATGCTCAAACGTATATTCAATATCGGCTTTTTTCTTTGTTTAACTCATCTACCAATAGGTGCTCTTGTTTGGTAGAGACCTTACAGATAATTGTATGTGTGAGGTACAGAGATGAGGTAGTAATTCAAAATCAAATTAAACACTATTATTGCACACAGAGTGAGTCCATGCAACTTATGTTACTCCAAAGAAGTTGAATACTTATTGATTCAAGACATTTCAGATTTTCATTTTTCATTAATTTGCAAACATTTAGAAAAATATTATTCCAATTTGACATTATGGGATATTGTGTGTACACCAGTGACACAACATCTCAATGTAATACATTTTTAATTTAGCCTGTAATACAATAAAATGTGGAAAGAGTCAAGGGGTGTGAATATTTTCTGAAGGCACTGTATATAATGGTTGTAACGTACACGCTGGGAGTCAGGAAGCAGGTGCAGAAGACGAGTTTAATAATGAAATGAAACAAATTAACACAAATGAGAAGTGTACTGAACGTGAGAGGAAACAATACTACCTAATGACAGATGACAACTGAGGGCTAAATAAAGGCGTAATCAAGGAGAAAATGATGACCAGATGTGCGTAATAATGGAGAACAGGTGTCCGTAATATAGTTGCCAGGGCCGGTGGTTAGATGACCGACGACATCAAGCAAGGGGTAGGCGTTACAGTATCCCCCACACTGATGCCGCCCGACGATGCCAGTTGTCCGCCTGATCCTTCTGACGGTGCGCTGGAGCCTCACGTGGGTGGCATTCCACACCTCCTCTGCACGCCGCAACCATTTGTCCACTGCAGGGGCATCGGTCTCGTAGTCCACGAAGCCGGCTGATATCTCAGAACACAATGGAAGGGAGTAGAGGAGTGTTGAAGTGAATTCTGGGTGTATTCTGGGAAGGAACCGGGCCCACTCCCCCTGCCGGTCATAGCAGTGACTCATTAGTAACATCCCCAGCTCCTGGTTGGTCCTCTCCACCTGCCCATTGGACTGAGGCCGGTACCTAGATGTGAGGCTTGTTGTGCAAAATTCTTTATACGGTGAGAGACTTGTTTTTTTCAAACAATCTTTATTATTGATTACAAATTGCAATAATGGAGCTGGTCAATGGCCACCTATCAGTGATCGTTAAGAGCCCAACCTTACAGAGGAATCATGGGTCTTATATAGCTAACACAAAAAATGATTAGTCATGGCTGATTCCACCCCTCCCCGGCAGCTCGGGGCATCACAAGCTACTTATCTTGGGTTCTTCTTGTGAGTTATGTGCACCGGGTGTTGTTCTACTCTGCCAGGCTCTATCTATCTCATGTCACAAACACCAACTGATTCTATGCAGGCTGTAGGTTTTATCATCAAGCCATCATAAATCAATTGCTAGCACCAAGCCCCAGAGGCCCAACTCAGTCATACGAGAGAGTACTCATCAAAGCTATCCAATGCATAAACAGTATTAAAACATAATCTTGTCATTTTCTACCAGAGGCTGACCGTGACCCCAGCTTTTCCATAAAGGCTTTCCTGATCTGCAACGTAAACTTGGGACCACGGTCAGAAACAATATCCCCTGGAAAGCCATGTACCGGAAAACCAGCTGGAATAGTGCCTCAGCGACCTGGAGAGTGTTATGTAGACCAAAGAGATGAATTTGTCGATAACAACCATATTAGTGGTAAACCCATCAGAAAGGGGGAGATCAGTAACAAAGTCTATGGACAGATGTGACCATGGCCGCTGAGGTACGGGAAGGGGAAGTACTTTCCCTGCTGGAGAGTGAGTTCACATACTGCCGGGTGCTGGTGATACCCGGGGATTGGGTATATGGAACTTGAGTTCACATACAGGACGATGAGATTTGGATTGGGTACATATGGAACATGAGTTCACATACTGGACGACGTCCTGTGCCAAGGTGTGTCAGCAGTACTTATCTGACAGAGATTGGATGGTGCTGGTGATACCCGGGTGGATTGGGTACATATGGAACATGAGTTCACATACAGGACGATGTCCTGTGCCAAGGTGTGTCAGCAGTACTAATCTGATTGGATGGTGATACCCGGACGTGTCCTGTGCCAAGGTGTGTCAGCAGGATTGGATGGTATACCCGGTGGATTGGGTACATATGGAACTTGAGTTCACACAATCCTGTGCCAAGGTGTGTCAGCAGTACTAATCTGATTGGATGGTGATACCAGGGTGTCCAGCGGCGAGGGATGTAGGTGCCGGAACAAACAAAGTCAAATCCGAGAAGTCTTGTTCCGGCAGGATCTGGCACAATTAAGCACTGCTGGAATAGTGGGGATGAGAGAGAGAAGGACAAAGTGAACTGTATGACTCACACATACAACAGAGAGGAACTACAGTACCAGTCAAAAGTTAAGACACAGCTACTCATTCAAAGGTTTTTCTTCATTTTTACTATTTTCAACATTGTAGAATATTAGAGAAGATATCAAAACTATGAAATAACACATATGGAATCAAAACAAAACAAATTTTACATTCTTGAAAGTAGAGACACTTTGCCTTGATGACAGCTTTGCACACTCTTGGCATTCTCTCAACCAGCTTCACATGGAATGCTTTTCCAACAGTCTTGAAGGAGTTCCCACATTTTGAGCAGTTTTCTGCTTTTCCTTCACTCTGTGGTCCAACTCATCTCAAACCATCTCAATTGGGTTGAGGTCGGGTGATTGTGGAAGCCAGGTCATCTGATGCAGCACTCCATCACACTCCTTCTTGGTCAAATAGCCCTTACACAGCCTGGAGGTGTGTTTGGTCATTGTCCTGTTGAAAAACAAATGATTGTCCCACTAAGCCCAAACCAGGTGGATGGCGTATCACTGCAGAATGCTGTGGTAGCCATGCTGCTTAAGTGTGCCTTGAATTCTAAATAAATCACTAACAGTGTCACCAGCAAAGCACCTTCACACCATTACACCTCCTCCATGCTTCACGGTAAGAATCACACATGCAGAGATCATCCGTTCACCTACTCTGCATCTCACCACGACACCGTGGTTGGAGCCCAAAATATTACATTTGGACTCATCAGACCAAAGGACAGATTTCCACCGGTATAGTCCATTGCTCGTGTTTCTTGACCCAAGCAAGACTCTTCTTATTATTGTTGTTGTCCTTTAGTAGTGGTTTCTTTGCAGCAATTTGACCATGGAGGCCTGATTCTGGGTCTTCCTTTCCGGTGACGGTCCTCATGAGAACCAATTTCATCATAGCGCTCAACGGTTTTTGCGACTGTACTTGAAGAAACTTTAATTTTCCATGTTGACTGCCTGTCATTTCTCTATACTTATTTGAGCTGTTCTTGCCATAATATGGACTTGGTATTTTACCAAATAGGGCTATCTTCTGTATACCATGCCTTCCTTGTCACAACACAACTGATTGGCTGTAACACATTAAGAAGGAAAGAAATTCCACAAATTATTTTTTAAGAAGGCACACCAGTTAATTGAAATGCATTGCAGGTGACTACCTCATGAAGCTGGTTGAGAGAATGCCAAGAGTGTGCAAAGCTGTCATCAAGGTAGAGGGTGGCTACTTTGAAGAATCTCAAATATAAAATATATTTTGATTTGTTTAACACTTTGAGTAGGTGTGTCCAAACTTTTGACAGGTATTGTATATTTTTAGATATATGACAGCGGAACCAGAAATAAGATCAGACTCGCACTCCACACAATACAAAGGCACTTCCATGCAAACCATATCGACGCCCATACCAACACACTGCAACCAGTCTCAAAGGCAAAATACCCTCTAAAATGAAGGACCGGGCCACCTCACTTTTTTGCAACATGCTCATCGGCTGCCTAATAGCTTCACCATTCTGCAAAGGGTTCATACACATCTGATCCAAAATGCTGTCTAGAAGATACACTTTTTATTTTATAAGCTTATGTGCTTATGCAACTTTCTAAATTATTTCACCAATTCTCACTCCTCAAGGTAGATATCAGTGACAGAAACTTTACCACAACAGTGTTTGAACACTCAAATATCTGGGCACAGCAGAGCTTCAGAGTAGGTGATTAGAGCAACTACCATACTCATAGGAAATAGGTGTGACAGTTTTCTTCCGTCGAAGGAGAGGAGAACCAAACTGCAGCGTGGTTATTTCGATACATCTTTAATAAAGATAATAATGAACAATACTAAACGTACCGTGAAAAACCAAACCAGCCCTCTCTGGTACAAACAGAGACAGGAACAATCACCCACAAAACACTCAAAGAATATGGCTGCCTAAATATGGTTCCAAATCAGAGACAACGATAAACACCTGCCTCTGATTGAGAACCACTCTAGGCAACCATAGACTTACCTAGACAACTCTACTATGCCACAATCCCATAACCTACAAAAACCCCAAGACAAAACACACCACAGAATTAACCCATGTCACACCCTGGCCTGACCAAAATAATAAAGAAAACACAAAATACTAAGACCAGGGCGTGACAATAGGATCCCGGACAAGCCCCCAATTAGTTACATTCCCAAGCTAATCGTAAGGGGGAAGGTGTTACAGGATTTGGTTTTTCCATTTTATATTTCGCTATATAGCTTCTTTGCAAGAAAATAGTCTAGTATTAATGGCATCTAAGTATCTGACTGCTACTAGGGTAGTATTCTATACAAGACCAAATGCATAAGACAAATATTATTTAAAGAAATAATGTAAGTTAATTAAATTGTTCTATATATCTTTCGTTTTGGATCAAGGTAGCTAGTAACTAGCTAAATGGCAGCAAAGGTGTCAGCTAGAGATGACGTGCAGGAGCTTGTAGGGATTTGTAGTCTTGCATGAGTTCTACTTTGACGCTAATTTGAATTTAAATCTAAGAGTAAATACAGCCGACTATATTGATAAAAGCCTCCTTGTCTGAGAGAGATTTACACGGTTATCAGAACACCACTGCAAGGTAAGCCTACATGAAACAACCCTTATTTGAAGCGTTTCTAAAATCTGGGGAAACTGAAAGGTTGAAAAAATGATTGGAACCATTTGTGTTTGACCGCTTGGTTTTCTGGGTATTATGACGCGTCCACTTTGGGGCTCAATAGGGACAGATTTAAGGTGAACTGAAACATTTAACCTGAGGTGTTCTGAAACAAGACAACATGTGTTGTAACACCACATAAGAGTTGTGTTACACAGAATTAGATCCCTTCTCTTTTAGTGTTGTTTCCCCTCTCTAAAGCTCCTAAACACTATTGTGGGGGTTCGAATGTTGCAGAATTAGATCCCTTCTCCTTTAGTGTTGTTTCCCCTCTCTAAAGCTCCTAAACACTATTGTGGGGGTTCGAATGTTGCAGAATTAGATCCCTTCTCTTTTAGTGTTGTTTCCCCTCTCTAAAGCTCCTAAACACTATTATGGGGGTTCGAATGTTGCAGAATTAGATCCCTTCTTCTGAAGTTGTACATGCTCTTATATGGCACGTTTATAATCTCACTGGAATTGTGATACAGTGAATTAAAAGTGAAATTATCTGTCTCTAAACAATTGTTGGAAAAATTACTTGTGTCATGCACAAAGTAGATGTTCTAACCGACTTGCCAAAACTACAGTTTTTTATCAAGAAATGTGTGGCGTGGTTGAAAAATGAGTTTTATTAATGACTCCAACCTAAGTGTATGTAAACGTCTTCCAATATTCCAATATTCACTCTGGCTATCTACTCCGATTTCAGAGCACTCTCGTCTGAGTGTGCCAGAGTGCAGATTACCTGATGAATTTACGAACACGTAACACTCGCTGAGTATTATACTACACTGGCTCTGATGCTCGTCTTATGTGGCAGGGCTTGCAAACTATTACAGACTACAAAGGGAAGCACAGCCACGAGCTGCCCAGTGACACGAGCCTACCAGACGAGCTAAATCACTTCTATACTTATGTCATGCAATAAAATGCAAATGAATTACTTACAATGTGATTTTCTGGATTTTTGTTTTAATGTTTTAGTGTACCTATGATAAAAAATTACAGACATGATTTGTAAGTAGGAAACACTGCTGATTTTGCAGGTTATCAAATACTTGTTCTCCCCACTGTATATACTGTATGGATGGTTTATAAAGCCAGGCACATTTAACAGTTAGGCCATTGATTATAGATCTAATTAAGTTGGGGTTTCCTCTCCTCAATTTTCTTAGACAATTAGGTTCAAGGCAAGGGTTGTTTCCTCATCTCTGCTGCTGCTGCCTACGCTGCATTGTTCTCAATCCCAATATGCTGGTTAACTTTGCTATTATGCACATAGCAACATAGGGAAAGGCGTCAATTCTACGGCACACTGAAGATGGTTTCAGAACCACGGACAGCGACCGTATCCAATGCGGGAGGAGAGCATTTGTTATAAAATAATGTTTGATTTATTAGTGTTGCACGATAATTTTTACATAATATAACCTTATACAATTTCAGTATCACGTCACAGAGTGATGGACTGTGCCATCACTATGACCTCCCCAATGGATTAGTCCACTGAGACAGGTGCCAATCAGACAGGTGTCTTGTCCACCATGAAAAAGAAAAACATGTGCGACTGCTCGACTAAAGAATTCTCGGTCGACCAGCAGCCTGTCGACCAAACAATGGACCAATCAACCAAACAATTGAGCAGTCGACTAAAGGGGGTCAGCCCTTTTCAACAAGTCAGTTCGTCAAATTTCTGCAATGCTAGAACTTCCCCGGTCAACTGTAAGTGCTTTATTGTGAAGTGGAAACGTCTAGGAGCAACAACGGCTCCTAGACTTGGCACTCCGGTAACGCTTGCCATGCGGTAGTAAAGAAAACAGTCTATGACTGGGGTGGCTGGGGTCTTTGACAATTTCTAGGGCCTTCTTCTGACACAGCCTGGTGTAGAGGTCCTGGATGGCAGGCAGCTTAGCCCCAGTGATGTACTGGGCCGTACGCACTTCCCTCTGTAGTGCCTTGCGGTCAGAGGACTAGCAATTGCCGTACCAGGCAGCTCTCAATGTTGCAGCTGTGGAACCTTTTGAGGATCTCAGGACCCATGCCAAATCCTTTTAGTTTCCTGAGGGGGAATAGGCTTTGTCATGCCCTCTTCACGACTGTCTTGGTGTGTTTGAACCATTCTAGTTTGTTGTTGATGTGGACATCACGGAACTTGAAGCTCTCAACCTGCTCCACTGCAGCCCCTTCAATGAGAATGAGGGCATGCTCGGTTCTCCTTTTCCTGTAGTCCACAATCATCTCCTTAGTCTTGGTTACGTTGAGGGACAGGTTGTTATTCTGGCACCCCCCGGCCAGGTCTCTGACCTCCTCCCCATAGGTGTCACGACCTGGCCTTAGTTGTCTTTGTTTTCTTTATTATTTTGGTTAGGCCAGGGTGTGACATGGGTGATTTATGTGTTTTGTCTTGTCTAGGGGTTTTTCTAGATTTATGGGGTTGTGTTCCTTTAGGGGTCTAGGTAAGTCTATGGTTGCCTGGATTGGTTTTCAATCAGAGGCAGGTGTTTATCGTTGTCTCTGATTGGGAGCCATATTTAGGCAGACATATTCTTTGGGTATTTTGTGTGTGATTGTTTCATGCCTGGCTATGCAGTCGTGGGTGAACAGGGAGTACAGGAGAGGACTGAGCACGCACCCCCGGGGAGCTCCAGTGTTGAGGATCAGCGTGGCAGATGTGTTGCTACCTACCCTCACCACCTGGGGGTGGCCTGTCTGGAAGTCTGGGATCCAGTTGCAGAGGGAGATGTTTAGTCCCAGGATCCTTAGCTTAGTGATGAGCTTTGAGGGTACTACGGTGTTGAATGCTGAGCTGTAGTCAATGAATAGCATTCTCACATAAGTGTTCCTTTTGTCCAGGTGGGAAAGGGCAGTGTGGAGTGCAATAGCGATTGCATCATCTGTGGATCTGTTTGGGCGGTGTGCAAATTGGAGTGGGTCTAGGGTTTCTGGGATAATGATGTTGATGTGAGCCGTTACCAACCTTTCAAAGCACTTCATGGCTATGGGCGTGAGTCTGTAGTCATTTAGGCAGGTTGCCTTTGTGTTCTTGGGCACAGGGACCATGGTGGTCTGCTTGAAACATGTTTGTATTACAGACTCAATCAGGGACATGTTGAAAATGTCAGTGAAGACACCTGCCAATTGGTTAGAACATGCCAGTCGCACACGTCCTGGTAATCCGTCTGGCCCCACAGCCTTGTGTATGTTGACCTGTTTAAAGGTCTTACTCATGTCGGCTATGGAGAGCGTGATCACACAGTTGTCCGG
Source organism: Oncorhynchus gorbuscha (assembly GCF_021184085.1). Classification (NCBI taxonomy): domain Eukaryota; kingdom Metazoa; phylum Chordata; class Actinopteri; order Salmoniformes; family Salmonidae; genus Oncorhynchus; species Oncorhynchus gorbuscha. Next base: position 488,125 of record NC_060194.1, read on the forward strand.
AACAGCTGATGCTCTTATGCATGCCTTAGTGTTGCTTGCCTTGTTCTCCCCACTGTTTATGCATAGTCACTTTACCTATACATTCATATACATACTACCTCAATTGTGCCAACCAACCAGTGCTCCAGCACATTGGCTAACCCAGCTACAGTATCTGCATTGTGTCCTGCCATCCACCATCTGCCTATCATCATATATGCATAGTCACTTTAACCATATCTACATGTACATACTACCTCAATCAGCCTGACTAACCAGTGTGTATGTAGCATCACTACTTTTATAGCCTCGCTACTGTATATAGCCTGTCTTTTTACTGTTTCTTTCTTTGCTTACCTATTGTTTCAGTTAGTCAATAACGCTCTAGATAACATATAAACAGCCTAACCAGCTCTGTGTGGGCGAGTATAAAGGCCAGAGCGTGGTATTCTATCATTTGTGTCTGGAAGTAGCTAGCAAGCTAGCCAAATTTAGCCAGTTAGCTTGGGTGCTTGACTGGCATTGTGAGGAAAGTTCGGGTCAACGGACAGTGTCCAGTGTCAATTTGTGCAGTAAAACAGACAATCTGAAAAAAAACTCTGAATTTATGAACGACCCAAAGTGCGCTCTGACACACTGGAGGCAATTTATGACAGCACGATAAGTTGTCAATCAAATGTATTTTGGCTTGATCAAATGAGCTGGCAGGCAGGCAAGTTCCCATTCAGTTGTCAAAACATGGGTTGGGAGAAGCATGCATAGGCAGGCAAGCTGCAAACGGACGAGCAGGCTACTGTTCCCCATTGTTTATCATTGCAATTGTGACGTCCAACTAGCTGAAAAAGTTTGAGGGGGTTTATCTAATGTTCCCTCATTAGATTTCAGCTCCTCTCACTATGGATAGCATTAGTTGTTGACCTTGTTGTTTTTATGTGCATAACTGAGGGAGAGAGAGCCTACCTTTTCATGGTTGTGTGATCAATAGAACCATGAATGATGGCAGGTCGATGATGGCAGGTCGTATGGAAAATGGCTTTATTATTTTATATCATTATTTATAATCTCACAATGGGCCTGGAAACTTTAGCCTACAACTGGTTCCGTCACTGTAGCACGTTCAGTGATCGATTCATATCCAGTAATCTAACATTACTTTCTGTTTTTCATAGACAGACAAGATTAATATGAGATGAAGGAGAGTTCCTGAAAATGTCTTAAAGCCAAGAGACAGGTGTCTCGCTCACAGCGATGGCGGCAGACATTTAGTTGATGAGATACCGTTAGAAAACATGCACAATATGAATATTGATTTTGCAGTTATAAAGGAAAGTTAAATTGTATAATAGCAGTTTTATAAATTGATTATACTATATTTAGAAAAGACATTCAGTTTTGTTGAATAGAAAATACATAATATAAAATATTTAATATTTTATCATATTTGTAGTGTGTACTTGAGCTTGTGTCCTCAAAAGTGACTACACCTCAGCAATTTATAACTTTGCAGAAAAAAAGCAAAAATATAAACGCAACATGTAAAATGTTTCATGGGGGGGGATGTTCCATATGCACTAAAAGCTGTTTTTTATTACATTTTGTACACAAATGAGTTTACATTCCTGTTTGTGAGCATTTCTCCTTTCCAAGATCCACCTGACAGGTGTGGCATATCAAGAAGCGGATTAAACAGTGTGATCATTAGATAGGTGCACCTTGTGCTGGGGACAATAAAAGACCATTCTAAATGTGAAGTTTTGTCACACAACACAATGCCACAGGTGTCTCGTGTTGAGGGAGCTTGCAATTCACATGCTGACTGCAGGAATGTCCACCAGAGCTGTTGCCAGATAATTGTGAATTTCTGTACCATACTGTCCAACCAGCCTCACAACTGCAGAACACATGTAACCGTGCTAGCCAAGGACCTTCACATCCGGGTTCTTCACCTGCGGGATCATCTCAGACCAGCCACCCGGACAGCTGATGAAACTGGGTTTGCACAACCAAATAATTTTTGCACAAACTGTCAGAAAACATCTCAGGGAAGCTCATCTACATGCTCATAGTCCTCATCAGGGTCTTGACCTGACTGCAATTCGGCATTGTGACCGACGTCAGTAGGCAAATGCTCACCTTCGCTGGCCATTGGCATGCTGGAGATGTGCTCTTCACGGATTAATACCGTGATGAGATCCTAAGGCCCATTATCATGCCATTCATCCACCACCATCACCTCATGTTTCATCATGATAATGCCCGGCTCCATGTCGCAAGGATCTGTACACAATTCCTGAAAGCTGAAAATGTCCCAGTTCTTCCATGGCCTTCATACCCACTAGACATGTCACCCATTTGAGCACATTTGGGATGTACGACAGCGTGTTCCGGTTCCCGCCAATATCCAGCAACTTTGCATAGCCATTAAAGAGGAGTGGGACAACATTCCACAGTTCACAATCAACAGCCTCATCAACTCTATGGTAAGGAGATATGTCGCACAGCATGAGGCAGTCACACCAGATACAGATACTGACTTGTTTTCTGATCTACACCCCTAACGTTTTTTGTTAAGGTATCTGTAACCAACAGATCCATATCTGTATTCCCAGTCAGGTGAAATCCATAGATTAGGGCCTAATGAATTTCCTTATTGCGTTTTATTTTTGTTCAGTGTATTTTTACCAGAAAGGTGAGATTTTAACCTTTCTTGGAGTATGCAGCATTACTAGTTATTGTTCATGGCCCTCTCGTGATAAACAATTATTTTTGGGATTACATTTTCTATTACATTTAGTTACATTTAAGTGGTTTTAAAGTCACCATTGGCCTCATTGTGAAATCCCTGAGCAGTGTCTTTCCTCTCTGGCAAATGAGTTAGGAAGGACGCCTGTATCTTTGTAGTGACCGGGTGTGTAATGAATAACTTTACCATGCTCACATGCTCAAAGGGATATTCAATTTCTGCTTTTTTTGTATTGTGTATCTCTGTAGTGACTGGGTGTATTGATACACCATCCAAAGTGTAATTAATAACTTCACCATGCTCAAAGGGATATTCAATGTCTGCTTTAAAAAAAAAATCTAATCCCATCTACCAGTAGGTGCTCTTTGTGAGGCATTGGAAAACCTCCCCGGTCTTTATGGTTCAATCTGTGTTTACAATTTACTGCTCGACTGACGGAAATGGTATGCATGGAGTACAAAGATGAGCTAGTCTTAAAAAAACATGTTAAACACTATTATTGCATCTTGAGTGAGTCCATGCAACTTGTGACTTGTTGAAGTTTTTACTTCGGAACTTATTTAGGCTTGGGGTTGAACACCTTTTGACTCAAAAACCTAATTCCACTTTGACATTATGGGGAATTGTGTGTAGGCCAGTGACAAAAACATCTCAATACATTTTAAATTCAGAGTAAAACACAACAACATGTAGAAAAAGTCAAAGGGTGTGAATACTTTCTGAAGGCCCTGTAGGTCATTAAAGCAATGTCACTTTTGAGCTTATCTAATACCAACACCAGGTCTTCAGGTGTGCCATTAACATTAGTCTGCTTATTGAGAAGTGCCACCATTCCTAATTTAACAGCTGTTTGTGGCAGAATAAAGGCATTGCCTAATCAGAGTACAAGGTTATGGTCCCCTTCATAATGAAGGCACTTTATGATGGTTGGCCATATGTTATATAGTTGTTCTTCTGTGGGACCTGTATAACACAGCTTTTAACCTTTATGAAAAACGTAGGGCTAGATGTACCCAACTAAACCCAGTCAGCTCAGTATTAATTCATGAGGTGGTTTCTTTGGCAGAAACGTTACATTATAACTGAGTCACTTGGCTCATCCACATCAATTCAGTAACGCACCAACCTTGAAAGGTTAACTTTAGTCAACCCTCCCCCCTGTCATGTTCTGACCTTTATTTCCTTTGTTTTGTATTCATTATTTAGTATTGTCAGGGCGTGAGTTGGGGTGGGCAGTCTATGTTTGATTTTCTATGATTTGGGGATTTCTATGTTTCGGCCTAGTATGGTTCTCAATCAGAGGCAGGTGTCATTAGTTGTCTCTGATTGAGAATCATACTTAGGTAGCCTGGGTTGCACTGTTTGTTTGTGGGTGATTGTCTATGCTAGTGGCTTGTGTCAGCACAGGTCTCATTAGTAGCTTCACGGTCCTTATTGGTTTTGTAGACAGTGTTCAGTACTTTCTTTAATTAAACATTCACTATGAACACATACCACGCCGCGTTTTGGTCCTCTGATCCTTCTCGCCTCTCCTCTTCAGATGAAGAGGAGGAAGACCGTGACACCCCCAAACATTAATGTTATGGGATATGATACAGTAAATATGATAGAGTAGAAACGTCACTCTCTTTTAAATACTTCCTTAGCAGACAAAAGGCTTTTTGTAGAAATTCATGATACCCATTACACTTTAATAGTAGGCATGAAATTATCTGAGCCTTGCTGCCTTTCTCTCCTCTTCTTTACCCAGACATTATTTTTAATAAACCATACTCAGTTTGGGCATTAGATATGAGTCAGGTACTTCCATCCTTCGTGGCAACTAGTTTTTCCCATTGCTGTCTAAAAACAAATGTTTTCATATGTAAATTATTAAATTAATGCCGGAGTTATTGTGAGAATGTCAGGGGGGCAGGGGCCACTGCAAAATGTGGTGTATTACAATCTGCTACTTATCCTCTGTCTATTCTTGGAAGACTTTGGTTCCCAATATTCCTTCAAATAACTAGGTGTTCAGTGCTTATCAGAGTTATCTTAGCTATTTCAGGCAATGCTTTGAGGGAGTTGCCTACATTTGCATAGGCTTTCCAGTGGGCAAAACTCATCATTTCAACCAGTTTTGCTTGCTGGTTTACCACCATGATTTTATAAATTACTTTTTTATACTATCATTAGCATGACAACATGTTTGGCATGACAACAAAGATTCAATATGGCAAGAAACATAATGGATTTATGGCATTTAACATGGAAAACAGATTTACCACTCCATGCACATTAACAGGGTGATATTAGTTTTCTAAGTCAGACAGTAGTTTTCATATGGTGTCCATACTAGGAGAGACTGGCCTAATATGGACAACGTCTTCTCATTAATGGTCGTGACGTGGTAAGTCAGAAATTATGTCAGGTCAGAAGTAGTACACCACATAGATAATAGGGCACTATTTAGGACGCAACCACAGTGTTTGGAGACGGCTCATTTACCCTCGCAAACAGGAGCCCAGCAATTACACAGGATTTGCAGGAGACAAACAAGGACTTATCGAAGGCCTGCAGCACCAAACGAAAGCAGACGTTGAGTGTGTGTGTGTGTGTGTGTGTGTGTGTGTGTGTGTGTGTGTGTGTGTGTGTGTGTGTGTGTGTGTGTGTGTGTGTGTGTGTGTGTGTGTGTGTGTGTGTGTGTGTGTGTGTGTGTGTGTGTGTGTGTGTGTGTGTGTGTATAGAGAGAGATTAATAAAAAACAATCCAATATATTACGTGTAAATGGAGTGTGTGTGGTGGGGGGTATAGAGGGAGATTAATAAAAAAACAACCCACTATATATAAGGTGCAAATGGTGAGTGTACCACCTTAGCAGCAAAACACTGTGTGTACCCTCTTGCCACTCACAATTGTATTTGTGAAAACGCTGTGTATTGCTTAACCCTGACCCTCTCCCAGCCAGAATGAATTCCTACAATTTCAGGCCCAAATCCAAATGACAGGAACTGACCAAAGACATCAGGGAAGGAGAATTGGTGTATGAGAATGACAAATTGGAGTATCATGTATATTCATCAATATGCTTATCATTCCGAGCAGTTTGAACACAGAATGCACTCAGGCAGCTGAGACCTGAAAGATGTCTAACTGTCTGCATGCAGCATGCGACCTTGAATTTTATTTTTTCACTCTCAACTCACAGGGCTCCATATAGTGGCTCCGTGTCAAATAGGTACTCATTACCTTGGAATTACTCTGCTTTTTGGCATCCCAATCATGTCCGTACCCTTTATTTATCCTCACCTTTAATGACGGGAACATTTTTGCTGGAGGAGCCTTCCATCTCCCAGGACACCACCGCACATTCACCATTTCTAAGCAGAGACACAAAAAATACTGTCAGCAGCAAGAAAGTAAGTATCCAATACAATGTGTGCCCTTTTGCTGTTAATGTAACAATGAATCTGTCTTTTGATAATGAGATATGCATGATAAATTATAATTTGTGATTGGTCTATTCGGTATCTTACTGAAAACCTGCTATTCATAGTGGCAATTATTGTTGCATCCAAAGTTTAAGATGCTATACAGAACTTTTGTTTCTGCTGTTGAGTCAAATGGGGTCCCCTAAATAGATAGGAATATTGTCCAGAAATTGCCTCATTGAACAGAAAGGGGCACCCACCCCACACCCATGACAAAAACTATACTAACACATGTCATGTCACTAGTACAATCCACATAATTCTATTCAGTCACGTGAGTGTAATTCACCGAACCTCCACTTCAGCCTCTTCTTCACCCCTCGTTGACTTCTTTCTCCTCTCTGCAGCAACCCCAGCACAAGTAGGTTCTCTCTATACAATGTGTTTCTAGGATATACATGTTCTCTAAAAGAAATGCAGCTCATTGTAGACATCACTATAGATATTTCCCAAACCAGGAACATTCCCAGAAAATGATTTAACATCATAACATCCCAAATGTGCTGCTAAATAAAACTATTTTTTTTTGTATTTCAGTTAATTTCCTTAAACATTAAAAACATATCTTTGGAACGTTCTCCTAACGTTCATCTGTAACACACACCACAGATCATTCCATAAATGTTCTCATTAGGTTTACAGGTAAAGAAAAGAAACATGGAAACATTCTTGCAACATCAGGCGAATGTTTTATACAAACATCTGGTAACAATTCATTTTAAGGGGTCCTTTATGTGTAATTACACTGTAACAAGGATTGTAGTTAATTGTAATAACTCCTAGTTGCATCTTATAACATGTAACTGGTTATTTATTTTGCAGTCTGTAATTAGAGACATAACAACGAACGCTTGTTTCAAATAGATAAGTTTCCAGTAAATTCACCAATTTGGTGTTTTATTTCTTCCCCACTGCATCCGATTCAGTAACAACTATCACAAGGTCTCTAGTGGACAGATGCGCTGGGTTTCCCGAGATTACATATGCTCTAATTACTTACCTACTCGTGAATGCACTCTCTTCAAAATGTCCACTCAATGTTGATGCTAGCACTTGCCCCCAAAAAGTGTACCATCTAGGTTATCTTGGTCGAGTTTACGAAAACAGATCAGATATAGATCAATATCACTGTGTGTGGTCTTACCATACGGGTGTCATTCTCAAGTGGGTGTCATCCTCAAGGGGGAGGATAAACACACAAGTACACCCGAGTACATGTAAAATCGGCATAAGTACAATGTCATTACTAGGTGTTACACAGGATTTAGCTAGTTAAAATTAAGTGTATATTAGCCCATGCAGTGGTGAAAAGTACTATTACTTAAGTAGTTTTTTGGGATTATCTGTGCTTTACTATATATATTTTTGACAGCTTTAACTTTTACTTCAATACATTCCTAAAGAAAATTATGTACTTTTTCCCCCCCTGACACTCAAAAGTGCTCGTTACATTTTCAATACTTAGCAGCACATACTTATCAAGAGAACATCCCTGGTCATCCCTATTACCTCTGATCTGATGGACTCACTAAACACAAATGCTTTATTTCTAAATTATGTCTGAGTGTCAGAGTGTGTCCCTGGCTAAAATAAATAAAAACAAGATAATTGTGCAGTCTTTTGGCCCGCCTCCAAGCCGCCCGCGATGCGCTGCACTACCAACATTCGGCACACCAAACTGCATTGCATTGCCACAGACACACCCCTCCTCCCAGATCCACACACAGACCCACCCGAGCCAGCCAATGTGCTGTATCATAACATCACTAATGGCACTGACCAAATCTTTTACCTGACCAAAAGTTGAAATTTGCTTTAGACTAAATGTCCATGCCATGTTTCAGTTCCAATAATTCCTTGCTGTAGCCTATAGATAATGTCATTTTGCTGTCAAAAAAGTTCTAATAAAAGGTTATAAGACAAAGGATTAATTACTAGGTATAAATTACTATTAAGGGACAATAGGACACACAAGTGAGAATAAATTAGTTAACAGCTGAGTCACCTACTTTGTAAAATTACAGCCTGATCAATCCCATCAATGAATTCAACATCAATTGCGCTGCTTTCATGTGTCCCATTTACAGCACACAGAAGACAAAGTGTATACTTTAGAGACACATACCACAGTCCTAGGCTACTAAAATGTTGCTGTCTGGCTTCGGTTTTTAAAACCTGACAATGAATAACCAATAAACAACACTTGCAATAAATCACCCAGCAAATGAAACATGTTGTCACACCCCGATCTGTTTCTGATAATGTCATTTATATGTTTAAAGTAATGACTAAAGGATTCCACCCTGAACTCATATAATTGTATGAAATGTGTTAGTAGTCATAATTCCGTAATATGTGTGACTGGACCATTGTGTTGCGGTGTGAGAGTTGAGAGAACAAAGGACAACAGGAAAGAGGCTCCTTCCAAGGTCCCTCTAATCTAGGGAGGGAGGGAACGGCATGGAACTGCCAGCTTGGTAGTGATAAACGAGGAATGTGGACTGTGGGAAAAGATACTGCCCACCTTCGGTTTTTTGTCTGTGTGTGCATGTAAGTAGGTGAGGGGTGGGTGGGAGTTATACAATTACATGTCTTTGCATTTTGGACTTTAGAACGTTCTCTGAATAAACCTTACGGACCTTTTGCAGAAGCGGGGTCTTTGCCTAATTATTATTAGGCAAACATCCTCCCCATTATCCCCAGTGTATTTATACCTGTGTTCTCTGTTTGTCTGTTGCCAGTTTGTTTTGTCCGTCAAGCCTACCTGTGTTTTTACCCTTACTCCTTTCTTTTTCTAGTTTTCACGTTTTTGACCATTCTGCCTGCCCTGAGCCTGAATGCCGTTATGTACCTTGTCACACCATCCTGGATTATTGACCTCAGTCTGCCCTGACCCCAAGACTACCTGGTGTTCTGGACCTTTTGGACTCTGATCTGGATTACTGACCTCTGCCTTGACCTATCGTTTTGCCTGCCCCTTGTTCTAGTAATACACTTTTGTTACTTCGACACTGTCTGCATCTGGATATTCTCTTGAAACGTGATAGTACGAACTGGCCATAACTGACCCAACAGACTCAGACTATCTCTGCAACATCATCTCCTCCCAAGGTGCCACCATTGGAAGGCACGAGGAGTTGCTTCGTGGTCTTATGGAAGGGTTACAGACCTTGGCTGAAGCAATTCCGCGGGTTGTCTGTTAGGCAGCCTACTATGACAGTAACCCGGCTGGTAGCAGCGCCACCTCCCCGGCCACCCAGGAACCCTGCTTAACTCCCCTGGAATGCTTTGATGGAGAGTCAACACCTGTCGGGCATTTCTCACTCAGTGTTCCCTCCATCACTGAGCTGCAGCCCTCCTCCTTCCCCTCGAACCACTCTAAGATAGCGTACCTCATCACGCTGATGTCCGGGAGGGATCTTGCCTGGGCTACGGCAGTATGGGAACTGTAGTCAGCCATATGCTTCAGTCTGGAGGAGTTTGTGGCAGAGGTGAAGAAAGTTTTCCATGCTCCATTGTCCAGGAGAGAGTATGCCTGGAAGTTACTCCAGCGTTGGCAAGACTCCCGCAGTGTGGCAGACTATGCGGTGGATTCCCGCACTTTGGCAGCTGAGAGTGCCTGGAACCCAGAAGCTCTGTTCGACATGTTCCTGTAAGTAGTTTCGGAGGAAGTAAAGGTCCAATGGATCTTGACTGGCTCATCGCCTTGACCATTCGGATCGATGGGCGACTACCGGAGCGAAGGAAGGGGAGGAGGTTCGATTTCACTCCCCCAACCAAGGCTTCCACCTAGCTTCCAAGACATCCCAGAAGCCCTCGATGGCTCCGTTGAGCAGACAAACCGAGGATACCCGAGTTCCCCCGAGAGTCACCGAAATCTGCCAATTCACTTCTTCCCAAGCCGATGCAACGAGGCAGAGCTTGGCTGTCCCCAGCCGAACGGCTATACAGGCTTCACACAAAAAGTTGCCTATATTGGGTGACTACTGGTCATTTCATGTCCATTTGTCCACTAAAAGACCAGGCTCACCGAACTTTTCTTCTCCCCTTACTCGCACCCCTTTTCATGCCATCTTGCTGTGGGGGAACCAATCTAAATCTCTTTGGGTACTCATCGACTTTGGGGCAGATGAGAGCTTTATGGACCCTACGCTGGTATCTGAGCTGGGCATCCCCACTCAGCCAATCTCCATTCCCATGGACACTAGAGCGCTGGACGAGCGCTCTATAGCCCGGGTCACCCACAATACCACCTCCATCAAGCTACTTGTGTCAGGGAGCCACAGAGAGACGATCCAATTCCCACTTATTAAGTCTCCTCAGGTTCCCATGGTATTGGGATTCTCTTGGCTCCAGTGACAGAATCCCCTCATTGGGTGGTCTGCTGGTGCCATCATGGGATGGAGCCCGTTCTGCCCCGGGACGTCTTCCTGGGGGCTCAGAAGTTGCTCCGCCATTCCCAAGGAGGTCCAGGACCTCCCGGAGGTATTCAGTAATGCCCGGCCGCTTCCACTGCACCGACCCTATGACTGCGGGACCGACCTTCTCCCAGGCACCACTCCACCCCGGGGACGACTGTACTCTCTGTCGGGTCCGGAGACCAGGGCTATGGAGACCTACATTGAGGACTCCCTAGCTGCAGGGTTCATCCGTCCTTCTGCCTCCCCCACCGGCGAAGGGTTCTTCTTTGTGGAGAAGGACAAAACGCTGCAACGTCATCTTGGTGATGAACCGCTACCACTTATCTCCTTGGCCTTCGAGCTGCTCCAGGGTGCCACCGTGCTCTCTAAGCTGGACCTACGGAATGCCTACCACCTGGTGCGGATACGGGAGTGGACGAGTGGAAGAATGCCTTCAACACGGCCAAAGGTCACTGCGAGTATCTAGTCATGCTATTTGGCCTCACCAACGCCCCTGTTCCAGGCTCTGGTGAATGTTTAACCGGTTTGTCTTCATCTATCACAAAGACATCCTCATTTTCTCCCACTCCGCCCAAGAACATGTGCTCCAGTATGACAGGTTCTCCAAAGCCTCCTGGTGAACCAGCTTTTTGTGAAAGCAGAGAAGTCCCAATTCCATCGGTCCACCATCCCCTTCCAGGGTTAAGTCATTGCTGCAGGGAGTGTACAGATGGATCCCAGGAAGGTGAGAGCGGTGGTGGATTGGCCACAGCCTCCCCCAGAGTGCACCTGCAACGTTTTCTGGGATTCGCCAACTGACTTCCCCCCTGTCTGCACTCACCTCTCCAAAGGTTCTGTTCACGTAGTCCACAGTGGCTGACCAGGCGTTCCGGGATCTCAAACACCGTTTCACCACAGCTTCCATCTTAGTTCGTCCTGAGAGTTTGTGGTGGAGGCCAATGCTTTGGATGTCGGAGTGTCACGTCCCAGTGTTCTGCCCTGGACCTCAAGTTACATCCCTGCACCTTCTTCTCCCATAGCCTCAACTCCACGGAGAGGACCTACGATGTAGGGAATCGTGAGCATCACGTGGTGAAGAGGAGTGGAGGCACTGGCTAGAGGGTACGGAACGTGCATTCATTGTGTGGACAGACCACAAGGATCTGGAATATCTCCCCACCGCCAAGCGTCTCAATTCCAGGTAAGCTAGGTGGGCCAAGCTTTTCACCCGGTTCAACTTCTCCCTCTCATACCAACCGGGATCCAAGAAAGTCAAGCATGATGCCCTGTCACACCTCTATATTCCCTCGGCTACATCCCCAGAACCCGAGACCATCCTTCCCACCTCAAGCCTGACGACAGCACTCAGCTGGGGAACAGGGAAGCAGGTTTGTGAGGGGCAGTGTTCCCAGCCGAACTCCGAGGGGGGGACAAATCATGTTTTTTCCTGACGCTGTCCACTTCTCGGTCCTGGAGTGGCCTACTCCTCCAAGCTTGCCTGTCACCCAGGCTCCCATCGGACACTGTCCTTTGTGCGACAACGCTTTAGTGGCCTACCATGGTTTTTGATTTCTCCGCATTCGCCGCTGCATGCACGATCTGTGCACAGAACAAGACTCCCCGGCAAGCTCCAGCGGGTCTCCTTCAACCTCTGCCGTTCCTCACCTTCCCTGGTCTCACATATCCCTGGACTTTGTCTCCCCCAGTCTGATGGCAACACCATTATCCTGACAGTAGTGGACCGGTTTTCCAAAGCCACCCGCTCTATTCCTCTCCCCAAGCTACCCTCTGACAAAGAGACGGCCCTGCTCATGGTGCAACACGTCTACCAGATCCATGGACTCCCAGTGGATATGGTCTCCGACCAGGGCCCTCAGTTCTCGTCCCGGTTCTGGAAGGTGTTCTGCACACTCATTGGGTCGTGGCCCCACCATCTGGAGCCAGCAACTAGTGTGTGTTTGTCCGCAGCTGTCGTCATACCTGGAAGAGAGCCCGGTCGGCTTTTTTCAAGATCATCACCAGGTATCGACGACAACATTAACATGCTGGGTGTGTCTCTTACCCTTGGGGTACGGATACCCTGAAAACAAGGTTCAGGGAAGATGAGACCATAGAGCCCAGCTAATGTCGGCTCGCTAGTCAGTTAGCGAGCAGTGACCATAGCATAGCTATTTGCCAGCTTTGGGTAGCTAGCTAGTCAAGGTTAGAAAAAAAAAACTAGCTAGCTAGTGTGCTAGCTACCTACCCCTGTCCCGTCCCCCCCAAAAACCTCAACAGATTGCATGGAATGTCTATTCTGTGACGTGAGTGTCTCCAAGGTTGTCATTATTTTGAATGTGTTGTGCAGATGGATAGACCTAAAATGCCTTAATTTCTGTGATAAATTAAACACAATAGAACCATTGTCAAATGCACCATTAAATTATTGAACAATTTAAAGTAGGGAACCGTTTGTGAACTCGTTTTTCCCACTGGGCCTTGGCATCAGACTTTAGAGCCCTTTATTACAGAGTTGTGTCAATGAGGTGGTTGGTGTTAAATTGGCTAACACTCATCACATGGTTTATGCAGGATGAAATGTGCAGGCTGAAAAATGGTGCTTTGGGATATATGGTCAGGATGCTATCTGAAACTTTTGCATGTTATTTTGGCGTTAATACATGTCACATCAGTTTGCAAACAATGTAAAAGAACAAAAATAACTGAGTTAATAAAGACATACCAACATGGTCTCTTTTTTGCTTTCTTGAGTAAGACAGACCTAAAATGTAGGTGTTTCAGCCTAGGTTTGTGCTTTCTGTGGTGGTAGGGCAGCCAGTGGAAAATACAGAGCGTAGGGGTTGGTGACGTTCTCTAGTTGCGCCGTGATTGGCTCAGTGTTCTGTCACTCATGGGGACACTACGTCACCGCATAATCCAAAGGGAGAGCTCGAAAAAATGCCAAAAAATGTACATTGGAAGTGCCCATCCAAGAAGTCTCAAGGTCATTGGTCACAGTTACAATTATATCAAATCACGTTATATCTACCTTAGCTTTGATTGGACTGATGTCAAAATAATACTTTCAAAATCTTAGCTAGCAAGCTAGACAAGCAGTCATCATCATGAATCAAATGGAAAATCTACTGGAAAATCCTTTTCCAGCCTTGTCATATGAAGAGAAAATATAAGTAAAATATATTGGTGCATATCGGCCATTGGACATAAAAAATGACACAACTTAGAAATCTGCTATTCAGTGGAGAGTATGTGTGGTCCAGGTCTGGGTATAAGGGTCTCTTTTCCAAGCTTAAAAGGATAAACATTCACATGCAACACTATGGGCCTGAAAGGTTGAATACATTGGCCATGCTGTCAATCCAGCATGACTTCTGCTGTGTTCAAAACAACTGGAAACTCTGAAATCTCAGACTTCAGCGAGTGGCACTGCAGCTCAGCGCTAGAGGTGTGACTACAGACCCTGGTACGATTCCAGGATGTATCACAACCGGCAGTGATTGGGAGTTCCAATGGGGTGGCGCACAATTGGCCCAGTGTCGTCTGGGTTTGGCTGGCACGTAAAATAAAGGTTAAATAAAAAAAGGTATAAAATGAAAAGTTCCAACTGTTGCAACTGGGAAAATACATTTTGAACGGTCATCCAACTCGGAATTCCAAGTCGGGAACTCAGGCCTTTTTCTAGAGCTCCGACCTGAATATCCCTGACGTCATGATTTGACCATGTTTTTTTCAGAGTTCCCAGTTGTCTTGAAAGCACCATAAATCCAGAGAATGCCAGACTTTGATGACAACATTTACCCACAAAATTTGCCCTTCCTGTTCAAGCACAACAAGGTGATTCCAAAAATGTATTGTATAATGCTGCATAAATGATTTAATATGCCAGGGAGATATGTATACTGTAGCTAAGAAATTAATACTAAGTGTATGTTGTGTAGGAATCTGTTAGTAGCCCATGTGCCCCTATCCCCATCAGACTGTTAAATAGCCATCACTAGCCAGCTTCTAACCGGTTAGACATCCCTGCACCTTAGAGGCTGTTGCCTATATAAGTCTATATACATAGACTTGCAATCACTGGCCACTTTAAAACCTCTCTAGGGTACGAGGGACGGTAGCGTCCCACCTGACCAACATCCAGTGAAATTGCAGAGTGCCAAATTCAAAAACAGAAATGCTGATTATAAAAATTCAGAAAACATATAAATGTTATACATAGGTTTAAAGATGAACTTCTTGTGAATCCAACCACGGTGTCAGATTTCAAAAAGGCTTTACGGCGAAAGCATCCCATGCGATTATTTGAGAACATCGCCCAGCAGACAAATCATTAAACAGTAACCAGCCAAGTAGAAGAGTTACACAAGTCAGAAATAGAGAAAATTAATCACTTACCTTTGATGATCTTCATATGGTTGCACTCAGAAGACATTAATTTACTCAATAAATGTATGTTTTGTTCAATAAATTCTCTCTTTATATCTAAAAACCTTGTTTCGTTCACGCTTTCTGCTGTAATCCACAGGCTCAAATGCAGTCACAACAGGCAGACAAAAAATCCAAATTGTATCCGTAAAGGTCATATAAAAATGTCAAACAATGTTTATAATCAATCCTCAGGTTGTTTTTAGCCTAAATAATCGATAATATTTCAACTGGACAATAAATTTCCATATAAAAGGTAAACAAGAAAGCCGCGCTCTCGGGATTGCCCATGAAACAGCTCTGTGACACTTTAGGGTCCAGACATTCAGACTGGTCTTACTCCCTCATTTTTCAGAATACAAGCCTGAAACAATTTCTAAAGACTGTTGACATCTAGTGGAAGGCATAAGAATTGCAATTTGAGTCCTAACTCAACGGATATTGTAATGGCATTGAATAGAAAACTACACCTGCCAAATCAGTTCTGTTATACTCACGGACATTATTTTAACAGTTTTGGAAACTTTAGAGTGTTTTATATCCAAATCTATCTATCCAAATCTTATATGCATATCCTTACTTCTGGGCCTGAGTAGCAGGCAGTTTACTTTGAGTACACTTTTCATCCGGAGGTGAAAATAGTGCCCCTCACCCTAGAGAAGTTAATAAATGAACACTAGTCACTTTAATAATATTTACATACTGCTTTACACATCTCATATGTATATACTATATTCTATTCTACTGTATTTTAGTCAATTCCACATTACTCGTCAATTCCACATTACTCAATCTAATATTCATATATTTCTTAATTCCATTCTTTTACTTTTAGATTTTGTCACGCCTTGGTCATTGTATTTTGTGTTTTCGTTATATATTTGGTCAGGCCAGGGTGTGACATGGGTTTATATATTGTATTTTCGTATTAGGGTTTGTAGTATTTGGGATTGCGGCTGAGTAGGGGTGTTGTATAGGCTTGGCTGCCTGAGGCGGTTCTCAATCAGAGTCAAGTGATTCTCGTTGTCTCTGATTGGGAACCGTATTTAGGTAGCCGGGGTTTCACTGTGTATTTCGTGGGTGATTGTTCCTGTCTCTGTGTAGTTTCACCAGATAGGCTGTAATTAGGTTTCACGTTCCGTTTGTTGTTTTTGTATTTGTATAGTTATTTCATGTGTCACTTTTTTTCATTAAAGTCATGAGTAACCACCACGCTGCATTTCGGTCCGACTCTCATTCTACAAACAAAGAACGCCGTTACAGATTTGTGTGTTTTGTTAGATACTACTGCACTGTTGGAGCTAGGAACACAAGCATTTCATAACACCTGCATAACGTTTGCTAAATAAGTGTATATGACCAATAACATTTGATTTGATATGCCTCACCCTAATTATTTGGTCCCTTTCACCCTCATAACTTAGCCTACTGTTCTGACTTGGTGGTGCAGGGAGAATACTGTAAGAACACTCATGTTCTGAACATGTTCTGAATTCCGTTAAAAAATAGTTAAATTGACTGCGTCCGTCTTACCTCGCTCATTAATGTCTTAATTACAGATCACCTCTTATCCGCTCATTGTTCTCTTGTGCCATAGTTTGTACAACTCAATTGTTAGTAGAAACTACATTTGTTAAAGCAAGTCAGCCATATCAGTTATGTTTTTTGAAAAGGCAGTAAATGAGGCTGAATGAACTCTTTTACTGCCAGACAAGGCTCTGCTTATAGCCAGGTGTAGCGGTGGTAAGGATTCACTTCATGGTGCTCAAAAGAAAGCTCTGCTGTTGGGACAGCTTTATGTAGGCAATTAGGCAATTAAGTGCAATTAATGTATTGTTTAGTGTTGTGTTGTGAGTGGCTTTGCTGTCATTCTAAAATTGCCACTGATTATTACAATTAATTACAATACTTTATGTAGTGTAATTGCACTTTTATAAGGACCCCTTAAAATGTTGTAACCAAACACTGTATAATCATCAGCACAACTGGAAATGTTTTGTGTTATGAAAGCATTTGCCGCAACCTAACGAATGTTCTGGGAACTTTCACAGAACCAATTTCGGTGTACTCGGTTAGAAATTGAAGTACTCTGCTCTGTACTCTGGCATTCAATTTCTATAGTCAAGAGAGACAATGGAGTGCAGCAAGATGTGAACTATCTGTGGGATATTTGTGCTGTAGCAGCAACAGCAGAGCTGGCAAACACATTGAAATTCTCATTGGGGTGGATTACTATTGTGTCTTTTGAGTGCAGCCTTCGGTTCTTAGGGGTTTGTGGGCTTGTCAGCCTGTGATTGAGCAAAATGAAAAGCAAATCCCCTCCATGTGCCCCCTTTCTCTCTTCCCTCTCCAACATATATTCTCAACTCATCAGCATACATCATATACCCAAGAAGGCAGTCGAGCTCATAAATGGTGCTTTAACCAAAATGTATCTTCAACAGACACTGTAGTCAATGGTGGGTTAAAATGGCATAAGGTGAAATAGGGTGAATATTTTCCTCCTACATTGCTTTTAACTTAAATATTGACTCAACTGAGCATAATATCAAAGTCTTGCTCTTTCGTCAGCAAGTACAATAAAAAAATCTTAAAACACTTTCGTTATTTTTTGTTATGGAGAAAAGACTTTGGCTGCTACATGCGCCAGAGCGAAATGAAAAGGAGGAAGATGACACCGGGACGGCTTAGCCGTTCATGTATAGACCCCTAGATTACTTAGCCTTTGATGGACTCAGAATTTAAAACCAATTTGCTTTCAGTGATGAGAATCTACATTAGATGCTAGTGCCTAATTGAGAGAATGTGAGGGGAAAGGGAGAACGGAGAAGTGAAGGATGGAGAAGTGTAGGATGGTGGAGGGGTTTGGGGTGTCTAGGGGGAGTGGGGGGCAATTGTATTTCAACTTTAATTACGAAGCAGGTGCTGACAGTCCAGGCATAATGGCTTGGGCTAAAAGGTCAAGAGGGTTTAGCCGTCATTTTTCCCCTCATCAGATCCTATTTGATATTTCACAGTTTCACTTTTCCATTTAAATAAATCAGCATCTTATTAACAGGTTTGATGGGCTGATCGAACCAGAGAATTAGTCATTGTGTATTTATTTTTTTCTTGTTTTTTCAGCAAAGCGGTGAAGTGTGTAATTGCATATTGCATGTGCAATAATGACACAATATACAGTATAAAGCTTAAAAGAAAGGGAAAGAGTAAAATAAAAATACATTCACACCAGACTACTGAATCAACTTCTACATTCAATAGCTCAAACCCAAGGAAGAAGTTCAAACGTAACGATCATAATGTTGTCATGCCATTTGCCGAGATCCTCAGGAATAGGTGGGAAGTGTTTTATGACAGGGAGGGAAACAACACTAAGAATGACAGTTAAATCAATCCACTCGGGCTGAAAGAGCTTTGAGAGCATTGAAGGTAGTGCTCTATTTGAGGACCTTTTTCAACGTACTTCATTTTCTTATTGTGTGAACGACTGGCATTGTGACATCTGTAATATTAGTTTTTGAAAATGGGGCCCACTATTTGCACTCAGACATTTTCACTCAACCAGCTCTTAAAGCTGCAACTGAAATGACCATTTGTGATATTTACAACAACAAAAAAGTTACTTCAAACAACGAACACAATTTTCTTTCCTCGGACATCATTGAGCATTATTGCACGTGCGATGGAACAGCACGTGCGATGGAACAGCACGTGCGATGGAACAGCACGTGCGATGGAACATCACGTGCGATGGAACAGCACGTGCGATGGAACAGCACGTGCGATGGAACAGCAGAGTGTGTTCTGCAATTTATTTTTACCATGATGCAGGACGCTCCTCTCCTCCATTTCATCAACAAAACAAAAACAATAACAAAATCGCTGCAGATTTCAGCTTTAAGAAATACCTCTAGATGGGTAAAACAACTACCGTAGGAAAAAACTGCAGCATAATAATTCAGTCTTTAAAATATTTTTATAACTAAACATTTACACAATGTTACATTTTCTGACAGATTCTTGAATTTGCTCACTGACTGTCCATAAGCATAAATGTGACATACAATCTTAAACGCCCATTACCTCATATCTGTTTCACTGTTGTGGCTACCGTTGGAACTGCTATAATAATCAATAAGAACTACAACAAAAATATTGCCACTGTTATTTAGTTGCGTCATTGGGTTTACCCTGAAACATGACACATGCATAGGTACTGGTTTAACAAGACTGAACATTACGCTCACTATTGTTTTACATGAACTGTTAGCATTCAGTCTGGTTTAAGCAAGATACTCCCCCCTTCTAGTATTAGATTTGGCCATATGCAAGCTACACAGGCTGACAGATTGGTTGCTATGTAATTAAAGGAGGTTTTGGAGTTGTGGGTGGATGGTGGCAAAGGGAGCTGAGAAATTGCCCGCAACATTTGGCTGGGGTAATGAATGCTCTGGAGTGTTAAAGCTATCTAGCATTGTGATGGAAAAGCTAAGAGAGAGGTAATCATGCTACTGTATGTTTCTCTGTTAATATATGCTAAATCACACTGGAAAAGGCTAACCCAAACCAGGAGGGGATTGGATTTGGATAGGGGGGGGTTGCATTCTACTCTTCTGACAAGAAGACAAGTGCTGATTACTAAACGTTCCAGTTCACTCAGGGTTTCACCAAGCAGGGCGACACAGGCTAGCATTTTATGTTGTGCTACTTCATCAGTGGACAATAAGAAATAATCCCAAACACCGCACATGGACGGATTCAAATGCCCATTTTTGGTTCAGTATCAAATGTAGCAGGGCCGGGCCTAATTATGTTCTTAATTGGTCGGCAATAGGGTGACGATTTCTCATTAGTAGCTATATACTTGGTGGTTTTTATTGGGTGTCCTTTCGCAATGGGTATGGGTGCACTGTAATAAAGGGAGTAGATGTTGTAGCACAGCTGGAGACACTTTTATTGATTACTTTGACACCTGGAAACAGAAAATACTCTACAGGAATGATGGAGTCCATCCAAATCATCTTGGCTCGTGGACTCTGTCCATGCATTTCAAGGCTGCATTGAAACATTGACTTATCAATGACCCAAGACCAGCTCAGCTAATCCCTACCATTGTGACAATGAGTGATCATAATACTGCATTAAAGGTATATTATCCTAGGGCCGTTGGCAGACAAAATGTAAGTAACTTAATTCATGGCCCCCTAATTTCCCTGAATAACTGTGTTAATCCTACAGCTATTGGATGTAGTAATCATAAACCTATGAACAAGAGTTACACTGATAGCACTGAGGCGGTGTGGCCTAGTAGGAAGGCCACTTTGTGCAGTTCATCCTGCACTATCAAGTCTACTTCTGATAAGCTTCCCAGTAAAGCATTAAAAACAATCAAGCAACCCGGAAAGTTGCCCATATTAAAATATGCAGCCTGATAAAGTCCGTGAAGTCAATAACTTGCTTGTAACAGATTACGTTCATATTCTGACTATCTCTGAAACTCAGACAATACCTTTGATGATACAGTGGTAACAATAGATGGTTATAACATTTACCGAAAAGACAAATGGGACGGTGTTGCGGTCTATATAAAGAACCACATTCCTGTAAAGCTTAGAGAATATCTAATGTAAAATACTGTTGATGTAATATGGCTACATGTTCATCTGCCTCACCTAAAGCCCATTATTGTGGGAAGCTGCTATAGACCACCAAGTGCTAACAGTCAGTATCTGGATAATATGTGTGATATTCTTGATAATGTGTGTGATATTAACAGAGAAGTATATTTTCTGGTTGATTTGAATGTTGACTGGCTATCATCAAGCTTCAAACTCAAGAAAAAACTGTAACCAGTGATTGCAACCTGGATGAGGTTGTCAGTCAACCTACCAGGGTATTTACAAATAGCACAGGAATGAAATCATCAACATGTATTAATCACATCTATACTAATGCTGAAGAAATGTACTTTAAAACAGTATGCAAATCCATAGGATGTAGTAATCACAATATAATATCCACATGTAGGAAAACCAAAGTTCCAAAGGCTGGGCCTAATATAGTGTATAAAAGGTCATACAAGAAGTGTTGTAGTTATTCATATGTTGATGATGTGAAGAATATTTGCTGGTCTGTGGTGTGTAATGAGGAGCAACCAGACGCTGCTGGTCTGTGGTGAGTAATGAGAAGCAACCAGACGCTGCTGGTCTGTAGTGTGTAATGAGGAACAACCAGATGCTGCACTTGACACATTTATGAAATTGCTTATTCCAGTTACTAATAAGCACGCACCCATTAAGAAATGTACTGTAAAAACTGTTAAATCCTCTTGGATTGATGAGGAAATGAAAAATGGTATGGTTGAGAGGGATGAGGAAAAAGCTATGGCAAATGTACTGTAAATTAAGAAATCATGTGACTAAGCTAAATAAAAATGAACTATAGTATAAAACAAATTATATAAAGAATGATAGTAAAAAAGCTTTGGAGTACCTTAAAGGAAATTTTGGCGAAAAACGTTTACTTGTTCCATCATTCATTGAATCAGATTCATTACAAATCCCACTGATACCGCCAACTACTTTAATTACTTTTTCATTGGAAGATAAACAAACTTAGGGATGACATGCCAGCAACAAACGCTGACACTACACATCCAAATATATCTGACCAAATTTTGAAAGACGATTGTACTTTTGAATTCCGTAGTCAGTGTGGAAGAGGTCAAATAATTACTGTTGTTATCAACAATGAAAAGCCAGGGGATCTGACAATCTGTATTGAAAACTACTGAGGATAATAGCGGACGATATTGCCACTCCTATTTGCCACTATCACGACTTCCACCAAAGTTGGTTCCTCTCCCTGCTCGGTGGTTGGAGTCGCCGGGCTTCTAGCCATCATCAATCCACTTTTCGTTTTTCATTTGTTTTTGTCTTGTCTTCCCACACACCTGTTTTCAATTCCATCATTACATGTTGTGTATTTAATCCTCTGTTCCCCCCCATGTCCTTGTCCGGAATAGTTTATTGTAAGTGCTTGTGCATGTTATTTCTGGTGTGCGACGGGTTTTTTACCCATTGTATTGATTGTTCTGTTTACGGTGATAACGCACCCCTTACAGCCACATCTTCAATTTAAGCCTACTTGAAAGTGTGTGCCCTCAGGCCTGGTGGGAAGCTAAAGTCATTCCGCTATCCAAGAAAAGAAAAGCCCCCTGTCAGGACCCGGTTACGAACCCGGGTCTCCAGAGTGAGAAACAGTCACTTAACCAACTGAGCCACGAATAGTTGGAAGAAACCAGAAGATGAGGCAGACACAGCAGTACTTGAGGTGGTGTATTTAATGAAGTAAAAAGTGAAGTTCTTCAGGAAAACATGTAACTCCACAACCTCAAAAGGAATTCCACAAGAACAAAGGTAATCCTCCAAGACAAAAAGGTAAATCCACAAGGTGGAAGGTATAGCACAAAAAGCCTAAAAAAATACTCAAAAACAAACAAACAAGAACAAAAAAACAGAATTCCACAAGTGAGTCCACCGGGATCAACAAGAGTTCACAGAGTACTAGGGCTGGGTGCTAACATACAAACACAGAGCAAAGGACTGAGGAAAACAAAGGATTTAAATACAATCAGGGGAAACGAAGCACAGGTGCAAATAATAATGGGGATCAAGGGATAACAAAAGGTCAAAAGGCACAATGGGGGCATCTAGTGACCAAAAACCGGAACAACCCTGGCCAAATCCTGACACCCCCTTTACTGGCTCAAATAGCCGACCAATCAGTCTGTTACCAATCCTTAGTAAACTTCTGGAATAAATTGTGTTTGACCAGATACGATGCTATTTCACAATAAACAAATTGACAACAGACTTTCGGCACACATATAGGGAAGGACATTCAACAATGATGGCATGATTGTGGGGGCAGTCTTGTTAGACTTCAGTGCACACTTTTGACATTATCGATCATAGCTTGCTGCTTGAAAAACTGATGTGTTATGGCTTTACACCACCTGCTATAATGTGGATAAAGAGTTAGTTGTCTAACAGAACACAGAGGGTGATCTTTAATGGTGGGTGTTCACAGTGGGTGTTCTCTCAAATATAATCCAGGTAGAAGCAAGAATTCCCCAGGGTAGCTGTTTAGGCCCCTTGCTTTTTTCAATCTTTACTAATGACATGCCACTGGCTTTGAGTAAGGCCAGTGTGTCTATGTATGAGGATGACTCAACACTATACACGTCAGCTACTACAGCAACTGAAATGACTGAAACACTTAACCTCTCTGGGATATGTGGGATGGTAGCGTCCCACTTGGCCAAAAGCCAGAGAAAATGCAGAGTGCCAAATTCAAATAGAATCCTATAAAAATCAAACTTTCATGAAATCACACATGTAAAATACCAAATTAAAGCTACATGTGTTGTGCATCCATCCAACATGTCAGATTTCAAAAAGGCTTTTCAGCGAAAGCAAACAATGCTATTTTCTGAGGATAGCACCTCCGTAAACAAAAGAGAGAACATATTTCAACCCTGCAGGCGCGACACAAAACACAGAAATAAAAATATAAATCATGCCTTACCTTTGACGATCTTCTTCTGTTGGCACTCCAATATGTCCCATAAACATCACAAATGGTCCTTTTGTTCGATTAATTCCGTCGATATATATCCAAAATGTCCATTTATTTGGCGCGTTTGATCCAGAAAAACACCGGTTCCAACTAGAGCAACATGACCACAAAATATCTCAAAAGTTACCTGTAAACTTTGTCAAAACATTTCAAACTACTTTTGTAATACAACTTTAGGTATTTTGTAAAGTAAATAATTGATCAAATTGAAGACGGGATGATCTGTGTTCAATACAGGAGGAAAACAAACTGACGCTAGCTTTCTGGTCACGCGTCTCTAACAGTACACTTCAAGTGACCCTCGTTTTGAAAAGGGCTACTTCTCCATTACACAAAGGAAAAACCTCAAACAATTTCTAAAGACTGGTGACATCCAGTAGAAGCGGTAGGAACTGCAAGCAAGTCCCTTAGAAGTCTGGATTCCCAATGAAAACCCATTGAAAAGAGTGAACTAAAAAAAATCCAAATGGTTTGTCCTACATACCAAGTAGCTCAGTTGGTAGAGCATGGTGCTTGTAACGCAAGGGTAGTGGGTTTGATTCCTGGGACCACCCATACGTAGAATGTATGCACACATGACTGTAAGTCGCTTTGGATAAAAGCGTCTGCTAAATTGCATATATTATTATTATATTATGTTATACTCACAGACATGATTCAAACAGTTTTAGAAACTTCAGGGTGTTTAAAAAAATCCAAATCTACTAATAATATTCATATCTTATCTTCTGGGGATGAGTAGCAGGCAGTTGAATTAGCTAAGATAAGGAGAAGTCTGTCCATAATAAAGCGCTATTCTGCATTCTTAACAACACTATCAACAAGGCAGGTCCTACAGGCCCTAGTTTCTACCTTCTTAACAACACTATCAACAAGGCAGGTCCTACAGGCCCTAGTTTCTACCTTCTTAACAACACTATCAACAAGGCAGGTCCTACAGGCCCTAGTTTCTACCTTCTTAACAACACTATCAACAAGGCAGGTCCTACAGGCCCTAGTTTCTACCTTCTTAACAACACTATCAACAAGGCAGGTCCTACAGGCCCTAGTTTCTACCTTCTTAACAACACTATCAACAAGGCAGGTCCTACAGGCCCTAGTTTCTACCTTCTTAACAACACTATCAACAAGGCAGGTCCTACAGGCCCTAGTTTCTACCTTCTTAACAACACTATCAACAAGGCAGGTCCTACAGGCCCTAGTTTCTACCTTCTTAACAACACTATCAACAAGGCAGGTCCTACTGGCCCTGGTTTCTACCTTCTTAACAACACTATCAACAAGGCAGGTCCTACAGGCCCTAGTTTCTACCTTCTTAACAACACTATCAACAAGGCAGGTCCTACAGGCCCTAGTTTCTACCTTCTTAACAACACTATCAACAAGGCAGGTCCTACAGGCCCTAGCTTCTACCTTCTTAACAACACTATCAACAAGGCAGGTCCTACAGGCCCTAGTTTCTACCTTCTTAACAACACTATCAACAAGGCAGGTCCTACAGGCCCTAGTTTCTACCTTCTTAACAACACTATCAACAAGGCAGGTCCTACAGGCCCTAGTTTCTACCTTCTTAACAACACTATCAACAAGGCAGGTCCTACAGGTCCTAGTTTCTACCTTCTTAACAACACTATCAACAAGGCAGGTCCTACAGGTCCTAGTTTCTACCTTCTTAACAACACTATCAACAAGGCAGATCCTACAGGTCCTAGTTTCTACCTTCTTAACAACACTATCAACAAGGCAGGTCCTACAGGTCCTAGTTTCTACCTTCTTAACAACACTATCAACAAGGCAGATCCTACAGGTCCTAGTTTCTACCTTCTTAACAACACTATCAACAAGGCAGGTCCTACAGGTCCTAGTTTCTACCTTCTTAACAACACTATCAACAAGGCAGGTCCTACAGGCCCTGGTTTTGTCGCACCTGGACTACTGTTCAGTCGTGTGGTCAGGTGCCACAAAGAGGGACTTGGGAAAATTACAGTTGCCTCAGAACATGGCAGCACGGCTGGCCCTTAAAAGTACACGGAGAGCTAACATTAATGACATGCATGTCAATCTCTCATGGCTCAAAGTGGAAGAGAGATTGACTTCCTCATTACTTGTTTTTGTAAGAGGCGTTGACAAGCTGAAGGTACCGAGCTGTCTGTTTTAAAATACTAGCACACAGCTCAGACACCCATGCATACCCCACAAGACATGCCACAAGAGGTCTCTTCACAGTCCCCAAGTCCAGAACAGACTATGGGAGGCGCACAGTACTACATAGACCCATGACTACATGGAACTCTATTCCACAGTACTACATAGACCCATGACTACATGGAACTCTATTCCACATCAGGTAACTGATGCAGTAGAATCAGATATAAAAAGCAGGTAAAAATAGACGGAACAGCGGATATTGTTTATGTAACAAACATTGTCACAGACACATGCATACAAACAAATGATAACATACACTATACACACATGCACACATGGAATGATAACATACACTATACACACATGCACACATGGAATGATAACATACACTATACACACATGCACACATGGAATGATAACATGCACACTATACACACACGCACACATGGAATGATAACATACACTATACACACACGCACACATGGAATGATAACATACGCACTATACACACATGCACACATGGAATGATAACATACGCACTATACACACATGCACACATGGAATGATAACATACGCACTATACACACATGCACACATGGAATGATAACATACGCACTATACACACATGCACACATGGAATGATAACATGCACACTATACACACATGCACACATGGAATGATACCATACGCACTATACACACACGCACACATGGATTTTGCATTGTAGATATGATTATGCTGCCTTGGAATTTGGGCATTTCAACAAAGGTTTTTGAATTTAACAAAGTATGTATGGAGCATAGAAAGAAAGCATATCTTGCGCAAACCCAGAAACGTACATTAAATGACCTTGTTGTCTGTACTTTTAGATCCCCCCCCCTTGGGAAATTTCCTGTTTTCTCTTTTCCAACCCTCTAATAGGTGTAATACATGATTTCACCATGCCATTGACCTATTAAGAGATGTACTAGAACAAATTGTACATATCCTCTGTCAAAAGAAAGTTGTAGAAAATTGCAAGTACACCAGTACATCACATACATTTGCATGTACACTGTATTAAAAACAACATGTTATACTAAGTAGGCTACTAGTTTATTTTTTTAACTAGGCAAGTCAGTTAAGAACAAATTCTTATTTTCAATGACAGGCTAGGAACAGTGGATTAACTGCCTGTTCAGGGGTAGAACAACAGATTTGTTCCTTGTCAGCTCAGGGATTTGAACTTGCAACCTTTCAGTTACTAGTCCAACGCTGTAACCATTAGGCTACCCTGCTAGTATTTCTTCTGAAAAATAATTTGTTGTCTCTATCATATCTGCAGTTACCCTGCACAGCTGAGTGATTGCGTTATACAATAACAAAATTATAGAATAGGCTACTTGCCATAAGGGCACTTTAATGTGCCTGTCAAATTCATCTCTTTAGGCAAATTCATTACAGGAATTATCTTGATGTCACATTCTTTTTCTATGTTGTTATATTTCTATGTGTTTGGCCTCGTATGGTTCTCAATCAAAGGCAGGTGTCATTCGTGGTCTCTGAGAATCACACTTAGGTAGCCTGTTTTCCCCATTTTGGTTGTGGGTGTTTAATTTCTGTTTAGTGCCTGTTCACCTGGCAGAACTGTTTCATTTTCTCTTCGTTGTTAGTGTAGTGTAGTGTTCGTTTTTTTCTATTAAAATATGACGAACACTTACCACGCTGCATTTTGGTCCTCCTCTCCTTCCACCATGAGAATCGTTACACTTGACCTTCACAGACATTACCACACTGTGAAAAATAGTGGGAAAAAAGAGAAGACATTCTGCTGGCTGTCAGTTATCCAGTTTGAAATTTCAGCTAGTCTAACTTGAGCTCAGGCCAACAAAAAAATGACCCCTTGGTTTTCAGCTTGTCTAACCTGATATCTTATCAACAAAAAAATGACCCTATGGGACGGGTGTCGCATCATCCCACAAAAAAATGACCCTATGGGATGGGTGTCGCATCATCCCACAAAAAAAATGAACCCTATGGGACGGGTGTCGCATCATCCCACAAAAAATGACGGGTGTCACATCATCCCACAAAAAAAATGACCCTATGGGACGGGTGTCGCATCATCCCACAAAAAAAATGACCCTATGGGACGGGTGTCGCATCATCCCACAAAAAAATGACCCTATGGGACGGGTGTCGCATCATCCCACAAAAAAATGACAATGTATCTAATTCCTACTTGTCCAAAGAGAAGACAACTGGAAACAAAATCATTTTAAATCTGGGAACCATACAAAAAAGAGAATCAATCAATCAATATAAAACCAACATTTTTGTTTCAACTATTTAGGCCAACCAAATTCTCCCATATCCTTTCTGCGGGCAGCATAGTGTATATGCTATTTCGTATTTGCTTTTGTGCCAGTGAATGTGAAAATTATTTGTGGTTCTGTTTTGAATGCTGGCAGCTATTCCTCTTTCACTTTACAGAAAAAATCTGCCTGTTCTTATGAATACTAGATTATTTGATGAATATCATACTCAATACATCTGAAATTAATTTGTGTGATATCTAAATTTTCCGCTGTGCCTTTAGGGAGATTTAACCTAGTCCTTAGGTTTAAACCAAGTTTAATGGAGAGCTTAACCATCATCCTGCAGCTTCATTAAATAGTACCTGCAAAACACCAGTCTCAATGTCAACAGTGAAGAGGCGACTCTGGGATGTTGGCCTTGACATTGAGTACATTGACATTGAGTGGTATTGTGTCTCAGGAAAACATTGGTCGAGGGCATTGGTTCCCAAACCTTTTAAAGTCCCATACCCCTTCAAACATTCAACCTCCAGCTGCGTACCCAGGTGCGTACCCAGCACTAGGGTCTGCATACTCTCAAATGTTGTTTTTTGCCATCGTTGTAAGCCCACCACACACACCATACGATAAATGTATTAAATATAAGAATGAGAGTTTTTGTCACAACCCGGCATTATAGGAATTGACAATAAGGAAGCTCTAATAAACAAATAACAAATAATAATATAATAATAATAATAATTTTGCTATTTATTTAACCATCGAAAATTGTGAATATCTTACCTCATTTGCACACACTGTATATAGATTTTTTTTCCTATTATGTTATTGACTGTACGTTTGTTTTTTGTGTCGCACTGCTTTGCTTTATCTTGGCCAGGGCAGTTGTAACAATTTAACCGCTCTCCTTGAAGTTCTTGATGATCCGATAAATGGTTGATTTAGGTGCGATCTTACTGGCAGCAATATCCTTGCCTGTGAAGCCCTTTTTGTGCAACTCAATGATGACGGCACATGTTTCCGTCCAGGGAACTATGGTTGACAGAGGAAGGACAATGATTCCAAGCACCACCCTCCTTTTGAAGCTTCCAGTCTGTTATTCGAACTCAATCAGCATGACAGAGTTATCTCCAGCCTTTTCCTCGTAAACACTCACACCTGTGTTAACGAGAGATTCACTGACATGTCAGCTGCTCCTTTTGTGGCAGGGCTGAAATGCAGTGGAAATGTTTTGGGGGGGATTCAGTTAATTTGCATGGCAAAGAGGGACTTGCAATTCATCTGATCACTCTTCATAACATTCTGGAGTATATGCAAATTGCCATCATACGAACTGAGGCAGCAGACATTGTGAAAATTAATATTTGTTTCATTCTCAAAACTTTTGGCCACAACTGTAGTACTGCTGGTATTAGCATAATTTTATTTTTGTCAGTGAAACGAGGCTACTCAGGCAAGAAAAAAAACTCACCCAAACTTACAGCCCCAATATATAAATGCACTAGATTTTGTTTTCTTTTAAATGTAAATCACATGTTTATTTGGCGTACCCCGAACCACTGTTTGGGAATACCTGGTCTAGGGCTGTCGCTTGTCAGAGAACGTATGATTCATCTCTGGTACATTTAGGGATTTGTCAATATGACACTTAAATCAATCAATGTCTTTATAGTCCCAATTGGGAAATGTGGTCCTTCTGTAGCTCAGTTGGTAGAGCATGGCGCTTGTAACGCCAGGGTAGTGGGTTCGATCCCCGGGACCACCCATACGTAGAATGTATGCACACATGACTGTAAGTCGCTTTGGATAAAAGCGTCTGCTAAATGGCATATATATGTGTAGTTCAGTCAGGGTTACAACAATACAAACAGTAACAACCATACAAAAGATATACACATGAGATAAGTGTGAGGTCAGTTACAGTGTTAAAGTCATAAATTGTAGCAGGTATTGTACACATGTGCAGATTAAGAATGTTATGGCCTGTGGGATAAAAGAGTTATTGGATCTGCTGCTCTTGAGTTTGTGAAGTCTCCAACAAGGACCTGAAGGGAGGGGCTCAAAATCGGCAACAAGGGGATGTTCAGGAGAGTCCATCAGCTTTTCTTCACTTCCTTCTTGAATACCTGCATCCCGATGACCTTGCTGGTCACCTTACTGACCCTTTATAACTTGTTATTTATACCAACATTAATATTACCAGACTACAGATCAAATAAACACAGATTTGATAAATCTCCCAGAAAAACAGCAAATGGATAAGATTGAAATACTGTAATTCTTTATTTAAACTGCCCTTTTCATCCTCATGGTAGATATCCATTGCTAAAGCAGCCCGTTTAATTCCACAACACTTAAGGCAGCTACTCACCTACGGTTTCATGGAATCCAGTGGGTTGCTTTAGCATTAGCTAGCCTAGGATGACAATAGAATAAGGCAGTTTATATAAAATCTAGCATGATTTAAATGTTGTCAATTTGCCGTTTGGTGTGGTGAAATTATTATCAATGTTGACAAGTATATAAGCTTTTTAAAAACCTGCTTGGTATCTGTGCTTTTTGACTACTTTTACTTTTACTTCATTACATTCCTAAAGAAAATAATGTACGTTTTACTCCATACATGTTCCCTGACACCCAAAAGTACTTGTTACATTTTGAATTCTTAGCAGGACATGAAAATGGTCCAATTCACGCACTTATCTAGAGGACATCCCTGGTCATCCCTACTACCTCTGATCTGGCAGATTCACTAAACACAAATGCTTTGTTTGTAAATTATGTCTGAGTGTTGGAGTGTGCCCATGGCTATCGGTCATTTTAAAAAACAAGAAAATGGTGCCGTGTGGTTTGGAATATAAGGAATTTGAAATGATTTATACTTTTGATAATTAAGTACATTTTATCAATTACATTTACTTTTGATACTTAAGTATATTTAAAAAGAAATACCTTTAGACTTTTACTCGAGTAGCATTTTACTGGGTGACTTTCACTTGTTACTTTTCTTTACTTTTACTCAAGTATGACATTGGGTACTTTTTCCACCAATGATTATTATGAGAACAACGACAACTTCAGTTCCTGGACTGAGGTACATTTTCATACCGGTTTGACTATTAGTTCAACAAGGTGCACATGTGTTGCCCTTTGTTCGTTATGAACTTAAGGATAGGAATGATGATGGTGTCTAAGAATCGTTGGCAGACATGTTCTCCACTTGGTTCTGGAGCTGGTCTCCACCTCCCTGTTTCTTCTTCCATTTCATGAAGCTCCCGACAAACAGTTTTTGTGCTGACGTTGCTTCCAGAGGCAGTTTGGAACTTGGTGGTGAGTGTTGCAATCAAGGACAGACAGTTTTTACGCGTTGTGTGCTTTAGCACTCAGCATTCCAGTGCTGTGGGTTTGTGTGGCCTACCACTTCGCGGCTGAGCCGCTGTTGCTCCTAGACATTTCCACTTCACAATAACAGCACTTGCAGTTGACCGGGGCAGCTGTAGCAGGGAAATTTGACTTGTTGGAAAGATGGCATGCTATGACGGTGCCACATTGAAAGTCACTGAGCTCTTCAGTAAGGTCATTCTACTGACACTGTTTGTCTATGGAGATTGAATGGCGATGTGCACGATTTTATACACCTGTCAGCAACGGGTATGGCTGAAATATCTGAATCCACAAATGTTAAGGGGTGTCCACATACTTTTGTATATATAGTGTATTTTGTAGAACAGACATGCTTCTGCAGGCTTCTGTCATCTCCCGCCCACATCCCCCAAGATATTTTTTGTGGATCTACACTAATCTCAAAAAGACCTCTCCAGAATCCATATGATGGAAATACGTCGCAGTGACCGAGAACTTTAACCCTTGACCAAAGCAGTGTGGAGTATTTGAGAAAAGAGGCCTAAATTCCCTCTAAGTAGCAACCAATACTATGCTGAATCTCAAACCAGTCCCTTCCATTTCCCCTTCCCTTCGACCCTCCATTTGTGCATTCACGTGCGCCTATGCCGTATGCACAATTGTCCCAAAGCTGAGGGAGTGAAAATGATCGAGAGTGTAGGGGCTAATTAAAGGCTCTGCGTGGTCAGTCTGACATCTGCAGTGGCCTTAAAGCATTTACTGGGATGCGGCCTCTGTAGAAGTCAGAGCATTCATACTTATTTTGCTTCGGGAAGCTGTCATACTCGTCCAATAAATTGGTCTGCACCGCAACACTCCTAGTGAATGAGGGCTAATCTCTATAGCCATCCAACTAATTACAAGCAACTGGCTAAACGAAAAAGACAACACCTTACCTCTTCTGAAATGTTGGAGTCCATTTCCCGGTTCTTGACATTGGAGCTCAGCCAAGATATCATGAAGTAAAAAGACTGCACTGTTTTCCCACCTGCATCTCCATCCCGAATCTCTCCCTGTTGCAAGAGTATAATGCTTGTATGGATGTTCATGTCATCATCAATCATCTACATTACAATTAAAAATCTGACTACCACCACCGATTTCTGTGTGCTAGCTAAGCTAACAGTTTATACGAATGGGAATTAGCATTTAGCAATCACTTTATCTAAACCTGAAAAGGGACAACTTCTAATTGTTATGCAGCAAAATCAGCCAAATATATCAACATCTGATTTTAATTACCACATTGTGGGCCTGTTACAAAAGATCAATCATAACGGATTTGATAAATATCCACTTTGTTTGATGAGATTTGTTGAATGTGCGCCAATCTAGCATCCTAATATACCCCACGGTTTGCATTCCATTTACCTCTGTCCCTATTACATCCCCAATCTCTTTGCAGGATTTCAAACTCATTTTTGTGTCTTTAACATCCCTACACGGGGTATGATAGAGATGTTTAATTCAATTTTCATGTTATACTTTTATAGTAACGCATGTTCAGAGCTCAATTATTCCTCTATCAAGCTGTACAAAAAGTTAGACCTTGAGGCTAATTTTGTGAACGACCCGTTTGTAGACGAGCAAAGTAAAATAATCAAGTGTTTACATGTTCTTTATATGCTTAAATTAGATTGTATCAACATATCATCCCATTTTTAAAAGTTTTCTTTGTTTTAAAGAGAGAATGAATTCACAGCCCAAATGCACCCCATTCCAAACTGTAACACACACATACTAAATAATAGGGAAGGCCAGAGTCACCTGGGCATTATTGGATTAGCTGCGAGGATTATGATTAATTGAGGTGGCAATGAAGGATCACGCTCCTTATTGGCAGCGCTCCCAGCTCTAATAACTCCCCTTGGTCAGCTAACGACATGCATTATTTATCATAACATTTCCCAAATGTTGGATGGCCTTTCTTGACATCCTGTAGCACACTGAACAACATGATATGAAGAGGTCAGTTGTGTTCATCAGATTTCTCTGCTTGTTTTGAAGCATTATGTAGGCTTGATAAAGTTTTTGGTGATGCAATTTTGGTTACATCTGTACCTGAACCAAGCAAAAAGTAACTGGGGATGTTAACAGTGGTGCTTAACTCAAAAAGGCTGTAGAAAGACACTGAAGTAGGTGAGAGCAGAAAGACACTGAAGTAGGTGAGAGCAGAAAGACACTGAAGTAGGTGAGAGCAGAAAGACACTGAAGTAGGTGAGAGCAGAAAGACACTGAAGTAGGTGAGAGCAGAAAGACACTGAAGTAGGTGAGAGCAGAAAGACACTGAAGTAGGTGAGAGCAGAAAGACACTGAAGTAGGTGAGAGCAGAAAGACACTGAAGTAGGTGAGAGCAGAAAGACACATTTTTATTATTCTTTCTGTGTATACCCTGCTTTCAAACTGACACCTTTTACTTGAATGAAATGCATTTCCTTTAGACAATTCTGAAAAATATGAACCACATAATGTAGTAAGTGAACCACAGAGGACAGAACAGCCTCTCTCATCTAACCAAGTAATAGGATTGCCAATTCATTTTAGTGCCTTGGATGACAAATTAGAATGCAATTAAAAGGAAATAACTATAATTATGAGCGACTCAGCACAACTTGAACAACGCAACCCATGAGGAATGATGTCAGACGCAATCACGATGAGTGCCTTATTTTTCCATCATATTGATTTGTTTGACAGCCCATCATTACCAGGTCCATATATTCCCCAAAAGTAATGTTTGCTTCAAAAGGTCAAGACTATTCACCTTTCATGTGTAACAAACAATGTCCAGCCTTACTGATTTGTTATACTGTCATTAACAATATTGGAGAAGTTTCCAAACGAGGTAAGATAGCAACGGCTTAACTTCTTAGTGAACCCTTCGCGCGCCAATCCCGTTAACGAGATTGATTTGACAACACCCAGTGAAATAGCAGCGCGCAAAAACAGAAATACTCATAATAATAATTCAGAAATCATACAAGTGTTATACATCGGTTTAAAGATGAACTTCTTGTTAATCCAGCCACAGTGTCAGATTTCAAAAAGGCCCTATGGCGAAAGCAAACCATGCGATTACCTGAAGACAGCACCCAGCATATCAACACACGAAAATCATATTTCAACCCGCCAGGCGTGACACAAAAGTCAGAAATAACGATATAATTCATGCCTTACCTTTGAAGATCTTCTTCTGTCGGAACTCGATTAACCTCTTGCGACGAGCAAACCCGTATCCGGGAGCGTAATCATAGCCTCAAATGCATTAGCATAATGCAGCGGACATAAATACCCCTAGAAACTTTTCCTATTCATGAAAATCGCTAATGAAATAAAACAAATATATTCAAACACAAGCTTAGCCTTTTGTTAACAACACTGTCATCCCAGATTTTCAAAATATGCGTTACAGCCAATGCTAGACAAGCATTTGTGTAAGTTTATCATGGCATAATGCTATGCTAGCTCTGCTGGCAGCAGGCAACATTTTCACGAAAATAAGAAAAGCAACCAAATTAAATCATTTACCTTTGAAGAACTTCAGATGCTTTCACTCAGGAGACTCCCAGTTAGATAGCAAATGTTCCCAACTAAAACACATTAGCATAACGCAACTTTTTCTATTCATGAAAATCTCAATTGAAATGAAATAAATATATTGAAACACAAGCTTAGCCTTTTGTTAACAACACTATCATCTCAGATTATCAAAAATATGCTTTTCAACCAAAGCTACACAAGCATTTGTGTAAGAGTATTGATAGCCTAGCATAGCATTAAGCCTAGCATTCAGCAGGCAACATTTTCACAAAAACAAGAAAAGCATTCAAATAAAATAATTTACCTTTGAAGAACTTCAGATGTTTTCAATGAGGAGACTCTCAGTTAGATAGCAAATGTTCATTTTTTCCAAAAATATTATTTATGTAGGAGAAATCGCTTCGTTTTGTTCATCACTTTTGGCTAAGAAAAAAAACGAAAATTCATTCACTACAACGCCAAACTTTTTTCCAAATTAACTCCATAATATCGACTGAAACATGGCAAACGTTGTTTAGAATCATCCTCAAGGTGTTTGTCACATATCTATTCGATGATAAATCCTTCGTGGCAGTTGGGTTTCTCCTCAGTAGCAAAAGGAAAAGTACTTGCAGCTGGAGATTACGCAATAATTGCAACGGAGAACACCAAGCGACCACCTGGTAAATGTAGTCTCTTAGGGTCAATCTTCCAATGATATGCCTACAAATACGTCATAATGCTGAAGACACCTTGGGGAAAACGTGGAAAAGGTAAGCTGACTCCTTGCTCCTCCACAGCCATATAAGGAGTCATTGCCGTTACGGGGTCTGAGACGCCGAAGCTTCCCACCATTAGCTCTGACAAATTGAAAACTCTAGTCATTGGCGACTCCATTACCCGCAGTATTAGACTTAAAGCGAATCATCCAGCGATCATACACTGTTTACCCGGGGGCAGGGCTACCGACGTTAAGGCTAATCTGAAGATGGTGCTGGCTAAAGCTAAAACTGGCGAGTGTAGAGAGTATAGAGATATTGTTATCCACGTCGGCACCAACGATGTTAGGATGAAACAGTCAGAGATCACCAAGCGCAACATAGCTTCTGCGTGCATATCAGCTAGAAAGATGTGTCGGCATCGAGTAATTGTCTCTGGCCCCCTCCCAGTTAGGGGGAGTGATGAGCTCTACAGCAGAGTCTCACAACTCAATCGCTGGTTGAAAACTGTTTTCTGCCCCTCCCAAAAGATAGAATTTGTAGATAATTGGCCCTCTTTCTGGGACTCGCCCACAAACAGGACCAAGCCTGACCTGCTGAGGAGTGACGGACTCCATCCTAGCTGGAGGGGTGCTCTCATCTTATCTGCCAACATAGACAGGGCTCTAACTCCTCTAGCTCCACAATGAAATAGGGTGCAGGCCAGGCAGCAGGCTATTAGCCAGCCTGCCAGCATAGTGGAGTCTGCCACTAGCATAGTTAGTGTAGTCAGCTTAGCTATCACCATTGAGACCGTGTCTGTGCCTCGACCTGGGTTGGGCAAAACTAAACATGGCGGTGTTCGCCTTAGCAATCTCACTAGGATAAAGACCACCTCCATTCCTGTCATTACTGAAAGAGATCATGATACCTCACATCTCAAAATAGGGCTACTTAATGTTAGATCCCTTACTTCAAAGGCAATTATAGTCAATGAACTAATCACTGATCATAATCTTGATGTGATTGGCCTGACTGAAACATGGCTTAAGCCTGATGAATTTACTGTGTTAAATGAGGCCTCACCTCCTGGCTACACTAGTGACCATATCCCCGTGCATCCCGCAAAGGCGGAGGTGTTGCTAACATTTACGATAGCAAATTTCAATTTACAAAAAAAAATGACGTTTTTAGTCTTTTGAGCTTCTAGTCATGAAATCTATGCAGCCTACTCAATCACTTTTTATAGCTACTGTTTACAGGCCTCCTGGGCCATATACAGCGTTTCTCACTGAGTTCCCTGAATTCCTATCAGACCTTGTAGTCATTGCAGATAATATTCTAATCTTTGGTGACTTTAATATTCACATGGAAAAGTCCACAGACCCACTCCAAAAGGCTTTGGAGCCATCATCGACTCAGTGGGTTTTGTCCAACATGTCTCTGGACCCACTCACTCTCACAGTCATACGCTGGACCTAGTTTTGTCCCATGGAATAAATGTTGCGGATCTTAATGTTTTTCCTCATAATCCTGGACTATCGGACCACCATTTTATTACGTTTGCAATTGCAACAAATAATCTGCTCAGACCCCAACCAAGGAACATCAAATGTCGTGCTATAAATTCACAGACAACACAAAGATTCCTTGATGCCCTTCCAGACTCCCTCTGCCTACCCAAGGACGCCAGAGGACAAAAATCCGTTAACCACCTAACTGAGGATCTCAATTTAACCTTGCGCAATACCCTAGATGCAGTTGCACCCCTAAAAACTAAAAAAATGTCTCATAAGAAACTAGCTCCCTGGTACACAGAAAATACCCGAGCTCTGAAGCAAGCTTCCAGAAAATTGGAACGGAAATGGCGCCACACCAAACTGGAAGTCTTCCGACTAGCTTGGAAGGACGGTACCGTGCAGTACCGAAGAGCCCTTACTGCTGCTCGATCGTCCTATTTTTCTAACTTAATTGAGGAAAATAAGAACAATCCGAAATTCCTTTTTGATACTGTGGCAAAGCTAACTAAAAAGCAGCATTCCCCAAGAGAGGATGACTTGCACTTTAGCAGTGATAAATTCATGAACTTCTTTGAGGAAAAGATTATGATTATTAGAAAGCAAATTACGGACTCCTCTTTAAACCTGCGTATTCCTCCAAACCTCAGTTGTCCTGAGTCTGCACAACTCTGCCAGGACCTAGGATCAAGAGAGACGCTCAAGTGTTTTAGTACTATATCTCTTGACACAATGATGAAAATAATCATGGCCTCTAAACCTTCAAGCTGTATACTGGACCCTATTCCAACTAAACTACTGAAAGAGCTGCTTCCTGTGCTTGGCCCTCCTATGTTGAACATAATAAACGGCTCTCTATCCACTGGATGTGTACCAAACTCACTAAAAGTGGCAGTAATAAAGCCTCTCTTGAAAAAGCCAAACCTTGACCCAGAAAATATAAAGAACTATCGGCCTATATCGAATCTTCCATTCCTCTCAAAGATTTTAGAGAAGGCTGTTGCGCAGCAACTCACTGCCTTCCTGAAGACAAACAATGTATACGAAATGCTTCAGTCTGGTTTTAGACCCCATCATAGCACTGAGACGGCACTTGTGAAGGTGGTAAATGACATTTTGATGGCATCGGACCGAGGCTCTGCATCTGTCCTCGTGCTCCTAGACCTTAGTGCTGCTTTTGATACCATCGATCACCACATTCTTTTGGAGAGATTGGAAGCCCAAATTGGTCTACACGGACATGTTCTGGCCTGGTTTAGGTCTTATCTGTCGGAAAGATATCAGTTTGTCTGTGTGAATGGTTTGTCCTCTGACAAATCAACTGTACATTTCGGTGTTCCTCAAGGTTCTGTTTTAGGACCACTATTGTTTTCACTATATATTTTACCTCTTGGGGATGTTATTCGAAAACATAATGTAAACTTTCACTGCTATGCGGATGACACACAGCTGTACATTTCAATGAAACATGGTGAAGCCCCAAAATTGCCCTCGCTAGAAGCATGTGTTTCAGACATAAGGAAGTGGATGGCTGCAAACTTTCTACTATTAAACTCGGACAAAACAGAGATGCTTGTTCTAGGTCCCAAGAAACAAAGAGATCTTCTGTTGAATCTGACAATTAATCTTAATGGTTGTACAGTCGTCTCAAATAAAACTGTGAAGGACCTCGGCGTTACTCTGGACCCTGATCTCTCTTTTGAAGAACATATCAAGACCATTTCGAGGACAGCTTTTTTCCATCTACGTAACATTGCAAAAATCAGAAACTTTCTGTCCAAAAATGATGCAGAAAAATTAATCCATGCTTTTGTCACTTCTAGGTTAGACTACTGCAATGCTCTATTTTCCGGCTACCCGGATAAAGCACTAAATAAACTTCAGTTAGTGCTAAATACGGCTGCTAGAATCCTGACTAGAACCAAAAAATTTGATCATATTACTCCAGTGCTAGCCTCTCTACACTGGCTTCCTGTCAAAGCAAGGGCTGATTTCAAG
The DNA here is from genome assembly GCF_021184085.1 of Oncorhynchus gorbuscha. Classification (NCBI taxonomy): domain Eukaryota; kingdom Metazoa; phylum Chordata; class Actinopteri; order Salmoniformes; family Salmonidae; genus Oncorhynchus; species Oncorhynchus gorbuscha. The sequence goes on from NC_060194.1 coordinate 527,361, forward strand.
GTTTTACTGCTAACCTACAAAGCATTACATGGGCTTGCTCCTACCTACCTCTCTGATTTGGTCCTGCCGTACATACCTACACGTACGCTACGGTCACAAGACGCAGGCCTCCTAATTGTCCCTAGAATTTCTAAGCAAACAGCTGGAGGCAGGGCTTTCTCCTATAGAGCTCCATTTTTATGGAACGGTCTGCCTACCCATGTCAGAGACGCAAACTCTGTCTCAACCTTTAAGTCTTTACTGAAGACTCATCTCTTCAGTGGGTCATATGATTGAGTGTAGTCTGGCCCAGGAGTGGGAAGGTGAACGGAAAGGCTCTGGAGCAACGAACCGCCCTTGCTGTCTCTGCCTGGCCGGTTCCCCTCTTTTCACTGGGATTCTTTGCCTCTAACCCTGTTACAGGGGCTGAGTCACTGGCTTGCTGGGGCTCTCTCGTGCCGTCCCTGGGGGGGGTGCGTCACATGGGTGGGTTGATTCACTGTTGTGGTCGGCCTGTCTGGGTCCCCCCCTTGGGTTGTACCGTGTCGGAGATCTTTGTGGGCTATACTCGGCCTTGTCTCAGGATGGTAAGTTGGTGGTTGAAGATTTCCCTCTAGTGGTGTGGGGGCTGTGCTTTGGCAAAGTGGGTGGGGTTATATCCTTCCTGTTTGGCCCTGTCCGGGGTGTCCTCGGATGGGGCCACAGTGTCTCCTGACCCCTCCTGTCTCAGCCTCCAGTATTTCTGCTGCAGTAGTTTATGTGTCGGGGGCTAGGGTCAGTTTGTTTATCTGGAGTACTTCTCCTGTCCTATTCAGGTGTCCTGTGTGAATCTAAGTGTGCGTTCTCTAATTATCTCCTTCTCTCTTTCTTTCTCTCTCTCGGAGGACCTGAGCCCTAGGACCATGCCCCAGGACTACCTGACATGATGATTCCTTGCTGTCCCCAGTCCACCTGGCCATGCTGCTGCTCCAGTTTCAACTGGCCTGGGCCCTAGGACCATGTCCCAGGACTACCTGACATGAGGACTCCTTGCTGTCCCCAGTCCACCTGGCCATGCTCCTGCTCCAGTTTCAACTGACCTGAGCCCTAGGACCGTGCCCCAGGACTACCTGACATGATGGCTCCTTGCTGTCCCCAGTCCACCTGACTGTGCTGCTGCTCCAGTTTCAACTGTTCTGCCTTATTATTATTTGACCATGCTGGTCATTTATGAACATTTGAACATCTTGGTCATGTTCTTTTATAATCTCTACCCGGCACAGCCAGAAGAGGACTGGCCACCCCACATAGCCCGGTTCCTCTCTAGGTTTCTTCCTAGGTTTTGGCCTTTCTAGGGAGTTTTTCCTACCCACCGTGCTTTTACACCTGCATTGTTTGCTGTTTGGGGTTTTAGGCTGGGTTTCTGTACAGCACTTTGAGATATCAGCTGATGTACGAAGGGCTATATAAATAAATTTGATTTGATTTGATTTGATCCACTACTGCTCAGTGTACTGCTCAGCTTCGTCATTTTTTGGAACATCTGGGCACTGTTTTGGGTTTGAACGTGTGAACTCAATGTGACCGCATCACAAACTCAGTGCCTTCACAACAGACTCCCTGGAATGCACCCAGCATCTTCCCGCATCCTGGGCTTCTTACCCTGTGGCAGGTGGATCTGTACCTGGGAGACTAAGAAACATTGCTGCTTTGTCAGAATTGCAACCATCTTCCACCACCTGGTCGCCTTATGTTTTTCATGTACCTAGGGGAGCCTTGCCTCATGCTTCCTGAGCTCATGCGGAGACAAAGGGGCTGCACTTGGGAACAATAACTGCACCTGGGCTAACTAATCAAACCCTTCAAATTGAACAATTCAAATGTCAGCATGTCGGGCTAAGATTTGAGGTTTGGCCTGTCAGCAACCGTTCATCTCCCCCCAGTCCCACAATAATGTATGTAATGGCAGTCATACAGGTGAAAAGAGAATGCTATTATGTTTATTTTGAGCAGTAAATACTATTACAGTTATACTGTAACAATACTATTACAAGACTAAATACACCAATTTTTGTTCTGTTCAAGTTCCCCTTTTTTCTAACTGTACTTATTATGTATCATCAGTTCAATTGGTTTACATTTTTTGTCATTGTCATAAAACCAAAATATCTCCAGTCCTTGTATAAAATGTCATAATCCTAATACTGCAAGGAAGATAGAAGGAAATAATAATGACTAACACATCAGTGGTATCAGTATATCCTTACTTAACACAGTCTCCCCTAACCGGAGGAACCCAAGCAATTATACTTGCAGTATGATAACCTGTATTTTGGATGGGGTGTGAAATGAAATCATTAGAAGCCATATTTCTCGAAGACGTGAACTCAAAGACTTGCTTGTACCATACACAATTATTCCACACCAACCTCTGCCACAACTCTTGTTGAAACATGTACAAGTTTTATTAATGAAAGAAAATACTGAACTGGTGGTTAAACTGGTATTGTGATCATTATTGCTGTGCTAGTAGCATGGTAATACTAGTGGTAGTAGTAATAATACTTTTAGTAAGGGAAAGCTAAGTAGAAAGGGTAGTAATGATGAAAAATATTGGAAGAGTATCTGTGTAGTACATTGACCACATCCATAGGCAAAATCTGTAAAGAGAGAGATTATAAACGAATCTACTGTTCAACTCTGTGCTCGAAGTGCAACAATCCCCATACAATTTAGCTTTATGTAGCTCCACTTTAAAAACTGGGTCAACGTGAGTTTTTGTTTTGAGGGCACTTCATCACTCTGTGGGGAGCGTGTCAATGATGACCATGGGGCCCGTGTCAAATGATTTATAACGATGATAGCGATGCATGTAATAATACTAATAATACAATTTTATTGGAAAAGGTGGGATTTAAGTAGGTCAACCTGAACAGAGTTATCCAGTGTCAGTCAAAGGGGGCTCTTCGGAGAGTACATACACTCACACACTCATCCATCAAATGGATTCACCCTTAAATTAACCTGCTGTCTTCTGCTGTTGCAATATAATTCTCGATTCAATCCGTATCACCGAAGTTCAATGCTATAGTGCACTTGAAATATAAAGAACATTTCTGATTTAGCCGACATATGCAGCGTTTACCATGAATTCTCCACAAACACGGGAACATTGCCTATGAATGAAAATTGGGCTATAGCACTTCGGGGATATAGATTGAGTTGAGTCCTAGGTGCGGAAACGGCCTAGGTGCGGAAACGGCTATTGACTTGGCATGAATCCATTTTAGTGTCATGGATCCACCCGGTACTGATGCTCATTCTGTGATGCTCATTCTGTTCACCAGTTCCGGAGTTCTACACCTGTCACGCCCTGGTCGTAATATATTGTGTTTGTCTTCATTTATTTGGTTAGGCCATGGTGTGACATGGGTTTATTGTGGTGTGTTTTGTCTTGGGGTTTTGTGGGGTGTTGGGTGTGTGGCTTAGTGGGGCTATCTAGCAAAGTCTATGGCTGTCTGGAGTGGTTCTCAATCAGAGGCAGGTGTGTATCGTTGTCTCTGATTGGGAACCATATTTAGGCAGCCATATTCTTTGAGTGTTTTGTGGGTGATTGTTCCTGTCTTTGTGTTTGCACCAGATGGGGCTGTTTCGGTTTTCACATTTCATTATTTTGTAGTTTCTTCATGTATAGTTTTTTCCTTCATTAAAATATCATGAATCATCATCACGCTGCATTTTGGTCCGACTCTCCTTCTCCACAAGAAAGCCGTTACAGAATCACCCACCACAACTGGACCAAGCGGCGTGTCAACAGACAGGAGCAGCAGGTGAAGCAACAGCGGCAGCAGGAGAAACGTAATAAGGAATTCTGGACATGGGAGGAAATCCTCGAAGGGAGAGGACCCTGGGCTAAACCAGGGGAGGGTAGCCGCCCCAAGGTGCAGCAGGAGAAGAGGCAACAGGAGCAGCCTAAAGAGGAGGACGGTTTGGACTACAAGAGTATGGACTATACTTCTTGGGAGGAGATAGACAGGTGGGCGGTCGACCCAGGGAGAGTGCCGGAGCCCGCCTGGGATTCGATGGAGCAGTGCGCGGAAGGTTATCGGATAATGGAGTTGGCGAAGCAAGCACGGCGGCGCGGACGGCAGCCCGAGAGTCAGCCCCAAAAATGTATTGGGGGGGCTCACAGGGAGTAGGGCTATGCCAGGTAGGAGACCTGCGCAAACTCCCTGTGCTTACCGGGGGGCTAGTGAGACCGGGCAGGCACCGTGTTATGCTTTGGAGCACACGGTGTCCCCAATGCGGGTGCATAGCCCAGTGCGGTACATTCCAGCTCCTCGTATCGGCCGGGCTGGAGTGGGCATCGAGCCAGGTAAGGTTGGGCAGGCTCAGTGCTCAAGAGCTCCAGTGCGCCTGCAAGGTCCGGTCTATCCAGTACCACCTTCACGCACCAGCCCTCCGATGGCAGCTCCCCGCACCAGGCTTCCTGTGCATGTTCTCGGCCCAGTCCCACCAGTGCCAGCACCACGCATCAGGCCTACAGTGCGCCTCGCCTCTCCAGCGCTGCCGGAATCTCCCGCCTATCTAACGCTGCCAGAGCCTTCCTCATCTCCAGCGCTGCCGGAGTCTCCCGCCTGTTCAGCGCAGCCAGAGTCTTCCTCCTCTACAGCGCTGCTGGATTCTCCTGCCTGTTCAGCGCAGCCAGAGCTGCCAGCCTGCATGGAGCAGCCAGAGCTGCCAGCCTGCATGGAGCAGCCAGAGCTGCCAGCCTGCATGGAGCAGCCAGAGCTGCCAGCCTGCATGGAGCAGCCAGAGCTGCCAGTCTGCAGCCAGCCAGGATCTGTAAGTCGCTTTGGATAAAAGCGTCTGCTAAATGGCATATATTATTATTATTATTATCTGCCGGAGCCAACTACCTGCCTGAGCTCCCTCTCAGTGCTGAGCTTCCTCTCAGTGCTGGGGTTCCTCTCAGTGCTGGGGTTCCTCTCAGTGCTGGGCTTCCTCTCAGTGCTGAGCTTCCTCTCAGTGCTGAGCTTCCCCTCAGTCCCGAGCTTCCCCTCAGTCCCGAGCTTCCCCTCAGTCCCGAGCTACCCCTCAGTCCCGAGCTGCCCCTCAGTCCCGAGCTGCCCCTCAGTCCCGATCTGCCCCTCAGTCCAGTGGATTTCTGGGTGAGGACTACTAGGCCATGTTCGGCGGCGAGGGTGGACTATCCTAGGACGCGAGGAGGAGGAGATAGAAGAAAGCCGTTACAACACCCCCCGGCTTTCTAGGCTTCACTGAACTGGACTCATTAATATCAACCCCGGACTGTCTTGTCTGATTACACACACCTGGTTCCCATTTCCCCTGATTAGTATGTTATACATGTGCCCTCTGTTCCCTCTGTCTTTGTTGGTTATTGTTCCCATGTCCGTTGGTTGTGTGAGTACCTATGCGTTGGTGCAGCTGCTATGCTGCGTGCTATATTGTCACACCCTGACTATAGTTTGCTTTGTATGTTTCTATGTTTTGTTTGGTCAGGGTGTGATCTGAGTGGGCATTCTATGTTACATGTCTAGTTTGTCTATTTCTATGTTTGGCCTGATGTGGTTCTCAATCAGAGGCAGGTGTTAGTCATTGTCTCTGATTGGGAACCATATTTAGGTAGCCTGTTTGGTGTTGGGTTTTGTGGGTGATTGTTCCTGTCTCTGTGTTTGCACCAGATAGGGTTGTTTCGGTTTTTCACATTTCTTGTTTTGTTATTCTATTCATGTATAGTTTCTTTATTAAAGAACCATGAATAATAACCACGCTGCGTTTTGGTCCGCCTCTCCTTCGACACAAGAAAACCGTTACAGAATCACCCACCACAACAGGACCAAGCGGCGTGGTGACAGGCAGCGGCAGCAGGAGCAACAAAGTCTGGATTATACGACTTAGACTGCGTCTATCTCCAAAATACTTCGTACCATCTTGACATTTAGCCCTTTTAGTTTGAACTGGGGAAATGTAACACTAAAGTGGATATGGTAACCTGATGAATACAGCTTGTCTGTTGAAACATTGGTTATTCAATTATTTCATCTGAGCTCCTAGAGTCTGCGGCTCTTTTCCAAGTGTTCTACTCCTCTAGCCAGCACCTCATCTAAACAGTTGTATGTTTCTTCGTCTCCTGAAAAACCTGTGGCAGACATTCAATACATTTAGAATACCATAAGTGTATTTTTCTGCACTTTCAACATATGGATCCATGCTTTTTTATAGAGTCGGGGGGTGGGCCCGTTGAACGATTTATTTCTTTGACCTGGACATTGCTAGAGTATACTAAATAGGTATTGGGAAATGTGTGATAGCAAACAATATGGTTAACAGGTGGTTTTGAATGACAGACTCTCTCCTCTTCTCACAGGGCAATAGCAAATGTTAAAATACATTGAGAGAATGTTAATATGCTATTCATTAATAAAGTCACAGATTCCTGTATTCACCACATGTTCTTTATCTACGAAGGTGAAAGTAGACATGATGCTCCGTTTGGCAACTCGTGCGAGACGAGATGCCTGTCTGGCAAGATCGTCCTGGCATGAGGGTGACGGAAGTAGGGTAGCCCCTTCGAGATGCCCGGAGAGGGCGTGACAGGTAATGGTAGGCACCGGGGAGGGTGATGGTGGGTCTATCACACCTCGCTGCTTGGGAAGACTCACAAAAGGTGGAGTAGGTCCAGGAGCAAGAGGAGGTTGAATCAAGGAGTAATTCTTCTCTGACAGTCAGCTGTCCATGGGTGAGAGGAGGATAGTCTGTGATGACTGTTTGGTTGATATATACTTGTTAGTGATGTGGATGATAATATTTATTATTATTAGGAAATATGATTCATATTGTCATGTTGATTGTTTAAAGTACATTCATGCATTACATTTGGCCAATAATAACAATATGCCACTGCAGGTGGGTCACTCCAATTCATGACACTGCGACGCCCTGCTCTGGGAAATAAGATTGTTTTTACAGTGTGTAACAGAAAAAAAATGTTTAATCGCCCAATGCCTAATAAAGTACTTATAGCTTGACCTGTTTACAGAAACGCGAGTACTGTTAACATGTAACCTCTCGTTGCCACAGAACCACACTGTTGTAAATCACATATGAAGTCAGAGTATTAGCACAGTTTTGATTTTGTTCCTAAATGTGGGTGCAGTAAATAACTAAAGGAAGCTGCTAGCAAACTTTACTTAATATTTTTAAAAACATACTGCAATGTGATATTCTCTCATGGGTTCTGATGTTTTTTATTAGTAATTTTTTTATACCGAGTTCTTGTTTATTTTTGTTGGGAGTTTACAGGTACAATTTCCATTTCATATTGTCGTGCTGGTATAAAGGATTTTGGAGACAGGCGCAGGAATAGACAATAGGGGTTTTTAATACACCCAAAACAAATACGTATACAAAAACACTGGACTGTACCCAAACAAAAGAGAGAGGGTAAACCCTGTTGAACGACACAGGACGATACCCGTAATACACAATATATATAGCACGCAGCATAACAGCTGCAACAACGCATAGGTACTCACACCACCAAAGGACATGGGAACAATAATGGACAGCCCAATGGAAACCAAAGGGCATACTAGTCAGTGGGAATAGGGGACAGGTGTACGTAATGAAAGTTCCGGAGGGATTCGCGACACTTATATTTTGGCTGCCACTCAAAAGAAAAACAAAAGTATGAAATACATCTGTAGAAATGATCATATCAATCAAACAGGATTTTGTGATAGTAAAGTTGGTATGAAAAGACAAACAAACAAAGAGGTAGGCCTACGCCCACAACTCCCCATCCCATTACCCCCAGCCCAACACATCTCCAACCCCCATGTTTTCCACCCTTTGCCTCAGTGCTGCTTGTGTCACGGTTCATGAATCCACTGCCTCCCTCTCTCTTTCTCTTTCTCTCTCTCTCTCTCTCTCTCTCTCTCTCTCTCTCTCTCTCTCTCTCGTTTGTGTGGGCGTGGTTCCCAATCTCGGCCTGATTGTCTGCGCCAGCTGGAACCACTTATCTTCCCTTTATATGTTCTGTAACCAGTGTTTCTTGTTGTCAGATTGTTGTTACTTCCCTGAGGTTGTGTCATGTGTCCATGCTTGTTACTTCCCTGAGGTTGTGTCGTGTGTCCGTACTCATCTCTCGTCGCCCTTGTGTGGATTATCTGCTGTGCTCCTTCCTACCCATCCGGACACACTCCCCTGGATTTCTCAGCACGCTATCATCGGAGTATGTGCCCTAGTCCCTGGGTCGGATTCCGTCTGAGTACAGTCTGTCTGTCCTGTTGCTGCTGTAAACTGTATTCATTAAACCATCGTTGCTTGCATCTTGCATCCGCCTCTGTATTGTCACAGCTTGCCAACAGTAGTTGTCTCTGATTGATTTAGAGATTCAAGGAGCGATCACTGTTAAGCAACATAGCAGATGCAAATCATTGAATATTTACATTTATGCACTTTAAAAATAATTGTGTAACTTTACCCCAGAAGCAATTAACTGCAGGGCACTCCCACATCATATGAAGGAATGTGCCTACTGTACCTGATTTAGAGGACATGGTGAACAGTTGGGAGATGGGGCCAATTTAATCGTAAAACTTTTGCTTGGTGCTAAATACAGCATGTGAACAAACTTGTGACCGAATGGCTCAAATCAGTCTTAAGTGGCGACATTGGATAAAAGTAGAGACTCAGAGCTACAAAATGGTATATCATACTCTACAGTTGAGGAACAATGGGAAAGTAATTTTGCTTTGATACAATTTCGAGAAAATGACATTTGAATATTTTGGTACTACTATTGGAGAGCCCTACTTTGTCTACACCCATTCAGCAACGTTCACAAATCTTAAGATTTCCATCTCTTTAAAGTAACAATAAAACTGGTCCTTCTTTAGACTACTTGAGTATCTGGAGCATCAGTATTTGTGGGTTCAATTACAGGCTCAAAATGGCCAGAAACAAATAACTTTCTTTTGAAACTCGTCAGTCCATTGTTCTTCTGAGAATTGGCTATTCCATGCGAGAAATTGTCAAGAAACTGAAGATCTCTTACAATTCTGTGTACTACTGACCTTCACAGAACAGCGCAAACAGACTCTATCCAGAATAGAAAGAGGAGTGGGAGGCCGCGGTGCACAACTGAGCAAGAGGACAAGTACATTAGTGTCTAGTTTGAGAAACAGACACCTCACAAGTCCTCAACTGGCAGCTTAATTAAATAGTACCCGCAAAACACCAGTCTCAACGTTAACATTGAAGAGGCGACTCTGGGATGCTGGTCTTGACTTTGGAGAGAGTAGTCACTACCTGTTTGTTGAGAACGTCGTTAACAACTTTTCCATTTACATTTACATTTACATTTAAGTCATTTAGCAGACGCTCTTATCCAGAGCGACTTACAAATTGGTGCATTCACCTTATGACATCCAGTGGGACAGTCACTTAACAATAGTGCATCTAAAACTTAGGGGGTGGGGTGAGAGGGATTACTTAACCTATCCTAGGTATTCCTTAAAGATGGGGTTTCAGGTGTCTCCGGAAGGTGGTGATTGACTCCGCTGTCCTGGCGTCGTGAGGGAGTTTGTTCCACCATTGGGGGGCCAGGGCAGCGAACAGTTTTGACTGGGCTGAGCGGGAGCTGTACTTCCTCAGTGGTAGGGAGGTGAGTGATTTATCAGGCTTATATATATACGGTGGGGAGAACAAGTATTTGATACACTGCTGATTTTGCAGGTCTTCCTACTTACAAAGCATGTAGAGGTCTGTAAATTTTATCATAGGTAAACTTCAACTGTGAGAGACGGAATCTAAAACAAAAATCCTGAAAATCACATTGTATGATTTTTCTTCACTGAGTAATTATGTGTGTACAGGTGTTTTTGAAGACCCCTCTGGCAAGAATGTAGTTTTTACTCTAGATTTGAACATGATATGCCAAAAACCCCAGCTCTCATTGGTGGGATGATTTGATTTGATTTGACATCATGATCCTCTCTGATACTTTGTGGCTTCGGTAACTAGTGACAACCCAAAAGAGTCTGGTAATTTGAGACTGTGGATGCCGATGCGATGACAGTTATGGACAAGATTGTAGATCTTTTTAGCAACAATGTCTTCAGAACAGGCACAATCATATACATGTTATAATATTCACGTTGTACGCTAGAAAGATAGCTAATGTTAACAATGTCAATGTAGCTAGAGTGAGAGCAAAATTGCAAGATTATGTTATAATACTTTTATTGCATCAAATGGTTATTTTATGCAACAGAATAAGGGATTGTTAGAACACTCATCTGTGTGTGTTCTACTGAGGATGGGCCTCTGGAAGATTTACAATGTCTTTGGGGATACCGAATTCCAGAGCATGAGTTAATGTTTTTACAGCAGATACTGTCTGCTGTGAATTATAAGTATCTTTCATACAAATCTTAACATTGTGACCCACTCCATACATCTGTTGTTTGACTTGTAGAATGAAAGGGGTGTATCTTGGCTATAACAGACCTTTGTACTTTTGTCTCGGGGCTCTCAACAAATCATCTGAGGGTGCTTCGTTGACCAGCTATCATTATCGTAGAGCACTCAATCGATTCACTTTATATGTGTGGGTTGTATTGACCTGCTCCCTTATTAATAAGTGATTAAAGTTTTAGTTTAAGTATAACTCTGACTTGTGTGATAAGTTTGTCTCTCCTCATTTGATAGTAAAGAAATTAACCCCCACACTAGCTAGCTAATTTAGAAAGCTACATGGTTGATAATAGCTACCTTGAATTTCCCTGCCTGGTACAAAATAGCAATATCGATAGCTTTAGTACATCAGGCTATCCTAGCATGGAAAATAACCTTGGCTTTCGCAAATCTTTGTCCTTCTCCGACTCCCATACGAACTAGCTAACTAATAACGTTACTGGGATTGCCCCTTGTGATTCTGGAGAGCTATGGCTATGAAGATATGCATTGATTGTAGAAGAGTAATTTAGACTATAATAGCTCTGTATTCATGGAAAATAACCTTGGCTTTGGCATTCATTCAATCCTTTGCCCTTCTGACTCATAGCTATACTAGCTAGCTAATAACATGACTCGGATGGCCCCTTGATTCTCGAGAGCTATGACTATGAATATGTTGTGTATTGATTACAAAAGTGTTATACTCGACTCTTCTGCTTGAAAATCAATTGAATAGTAAACCGTCAACAACATAGATGTCAGAAGTAGACCATGGCGTAGCATGCGTAGAGGTCCACATATTTTTAATAAATCGAAAATCATCAAAACAAAAACAATAAAGCACAAACGAAACGTGAAGATACTGGTGTGCACAAAGTCAACTAACTGTAGACAAGATCCCACAAACACAATGGGGTAAATGGCTACCTAAATATGATCCCCAATCAGAGACAACGATAAACAGCTGCCTCTGATTGGGAACCATATCAGGCCACCATAGAAATAAAATTCTTCTAGCTGACCCACCCTAGTCACTATCACGCCCCAACCAACATAGAAAATAAACAGCTTTCTATGGTCAGGGCGTGACAATATCCAAGAAAAGACAACAATTTAGTAAATCATTTAAAAATCAATCCAAAAGTACAATAATAATGACTATATGCTAGATAAAAAATGCAAACTTCCCTTTTTTATATGATTTACTTGTTTTGTTCTAGGCCATTCCAAATGTACAATAATGATGTCTAAATGCTAGATAATGAATGCACAAGTATTGTTTCTCACGCAAGTTTATTTTTGCCCACATAAACTTCCCTTATTTATATGATGTATATGTTTGGTTGTAGGACCACCAAGTCTGACAACACTGCCCCGATTTTAGAGCCCAGTCTTTGTAACACTGCCATCTGAAGTACTGGGATGTAGGTGTAGTCCTTTGCCGTTTTCAATGAGTAGAAATTTCACCTTCAAGGCTTGTTATTGTAGAGTCTCCTTTAGCTGAAAGATATAATAATATTTGGTGAGTATTTTGTCTATAGAATTTCATTACTGTCAGTGCAGAACTGTAATGTTGACATTTGTTGAACATATTACAGTGATAGCATGCATTATATTGTAATATGTTCTAATACATTTAAATGTTTTAGATTAACATCACTCAAATATTTTTCACAACTTAGAGGACAACTAACACTTACATCTTATTGCCCTACACCAGGGATCATCAACAAGATTCAGCCACGGCCCAATTTTTTTCATTGGCGGATGGTTGGGGGTCCAGAACATAATTACAAATTATTTGTAGGCTGCAAATTGACCACAAGAATCCTAAACAGATATAATATTTGACAAAAACATGATCAATCATTTCAAACCTTGCTTACATTTGTATAAGGTCACGTGTCTCTCTATTATGTGTGGGGATATTGAGAACAGATTTCCCAAATTAAAATAACTGGTGTTTTTACGTCCAACAATGAAAATAAAACAAATACATATTTTTTGCTTAGAAAACTTAAACCACCCACAGACTGCCAGTTGGGGAACACTGCCCTACGCGTTCTCCAAGGCTGGAAGATGGTTACAGAGGTTGTAGTCAAGTGCTGCCAGTAGGGTTGCAGCCTCATAGACTGGAGGAGGGAAAGCAAACCGCGTATGTGACTCTGGAAGGACTCCAGCTCAGAAGTATACATTGATCAGGGTTGGGCAACTCATGTCCTCGGGGGGCCTGATTGGTGTCACATTTTCCCCCAGCCCTATAAGTATAACACCTGATACAATTAATTGAATTATCTTTTTCAACTAAAGTTTTATTTCCTTTTTCTTGTTTTTCAATCAACCAATAAAACACATTCCACATTCACAGATGTGGCAGACATAAATAATATATAAAACAAAACAAACAAACTTGCAGCAGCACCATCTGCGTTCCTATTAGATATTTCCAGCCTTAGCTGAGACAACGAGCAAATAATTACTTTTTACAGCATCTTACACAACATGTATCTGCTCATTTCCCTAATCACCCCATTACTGTGTTCAATTTGAAATATAGTTGAGTAGTGGAGACCAGAGTCTATCAAACTCGGCCTGTCTCTTGTGGAGGTCATAAGTGAGCTTTTCAAGAGGAAGAAAGTCAACAGTCTGGTCAATCCACATTTTAAATGTAGGAGAAGTATTAGAAGCGCGCACAATAGAATAATACATTTCTCAGCTAAGTATGTGATGGTCATAAACACATTTTCTCTGTCAGGATCAAGAACAAAGTCCTGCTGGGCATTAAGAAGATAGAGACACGGGGTCATATCAAACTGTACCTCTAGTATTTTCTGTGCAGCATTATGTATAGTTCGCCAAAATCTGGTAATCTCTCTACAACTCCAAAATCCATGCATATAGGTTCCCCTTTCAGAGGTACATCTTTTACAGTCAGAAGACATGGCTGTGTCCATTCCATGGAGTCTCACTGGGGTGTAATAAAATGTGTACAAAAATGTGTCATTAAATTCTTTCATTTTAACATTAGTAGAGGAGCACTATACCCTGTCGCAAACATCCGCCCATAACTCATCACTGATAGTCAGACAAAGATCCTTTTCCCAGATTATTTTCCAAGGAGTTAAGGAGGAGCCCCCTTTCTCAGAAAGAACTCTATTGATATGAGATGTTGTCTTTGCTGGATTGTGCTGTAGTAAGAAGGGTCTCAACTTCATTCACTGAGCTCCGAACCTCCCCTTGGAAGTAAACAAGGAAATGACGTGGCACATTGAATTCACTGCAGAGCTCTTGAAAGGATTTCAGTATAGTGGATTTCTGATGAAACGGGTCTGAAAAGGTCCTAATCCCTAGAGTATGCCACTTGCTTTTGGCAAGTTGCATACAATAGGCGAGTGAGAACATATTTAGGAGAAAATGCCAAGGTATTTCTTGTAGTCCCTCCATGCTTGTAGAGCACTGTAAATCACAAAGGTTTGGCTATGTTGCCCCTTTCACTGAAGTTATTAATTAATATATTAGAGCTAAGGGGCAATGAACCACATGTTTGGGCTTCTAACTGAATCCACATTGAGTCTTGTCTGTGTGTGATCCATGCTAGCATGTTGCGGATTTGGGCAGACCAGTAGTAATTGAAGAAGGGAAGGGCAGGACCACTCATAGATTCAGTTTTCGATAGAGTGGAGAACAGGATCCTAGGTTTTTTATTGCCCCATATAAATTTGGTGATGCTTTGGTTAGTTGTTTTGAAGAAGGAAACTGGGAGATAGCATAGGAGCGTCTGAAATAAATAGTTAAATCTAGGTAGGATGTTCATACAGATAACATTGATTCTTCCGACTAAGCTAATTGGGAGGGAGATCCAGGTTTGGAGATCGTTCTTGATTCGATCCAGGAGTGGGAGATAATTTTCCTTGAAAAGGCAATTCAGATCTGGTGTTAGAAAGATCCCAAGGTATTGAAACCTCTGTGTCTTCCATTGAAACTGACAGCGTGTCTCCATAGAGCTGTTGAGTGTAAGATTGACAGGGCAAACAGTGGATTTGTTCAAATGTATCTTACCATCCTGAAAACTTGCCTTACTGAATATTGTGTCTATGTAGAGCAAGAAATCCTCTGCGTAGAGCGGATTCTTATCCACTCCATCCTGGAACAACGTAGCCCCCGTCCAGTAAAAAAAAAGAGGGAGAAAATAAAATCAATAGCCCAGCCTACAAATATCTCCAACAAAGGACATAGGGCTAATCGTTGGGACCAAATAAAACAGAACCTATAGATCAAATCCTTAACAGGGATCTATAGGATAAGTTGGATTATTTATATTAAAACTAAATATCAACAGGATAAGGCCATAGGTGTCACGACTTCCGCTTCCGCCGGAGTCGGCCCCTCTCCTTGTTCGAGATGTCAACGACAATCCACTTTTCATTTTCCATTTGTTTTGTCTTTGTTTTATACACACCTGGTTTTATTCCCCCATTACATGTTCAGTATTTAACCCTGTTCATCATTGTTTTCCCCCATGTTTGTGTGCATGTTTGTTCTATTGTTCAGGCTGTTACTGACGGCTGGTATTTTCGTGGTACCGGTATTTTTCCCACACCGTGGTAGTGTGTTTATACTGGTGTTGTCTTGTATTTAATACCTTGTCCACGCATCTCAGCTCTCCTGCGCCTGACTCCTTTCACCAGTTACCCACAGCCTTGACAATAGGCATAAAATTGACACATTGAGCCGCTCGTTAGGTCTGTAAATGTGTCGTAATCGACAGGCTATAAAAGGTGGAGGCCTATGTGAAAATTATAACTAAAATAATAATTTAAAAAAGGGGTAATAAAAGTAAGCTAAAACGTTGGTAGGCCTAGGTTAGACTATAGGGCCTATCCCACTCTCAGCCACAAGACTACAATCCAAATGAGAGCCACCTTGAAACACAACAACTACTAACTAATTTTTCAAAAAAACATTTCTAAAGACTGTTGATATCTAGTGGAAGCCATAGGTTCTGCAATCTGGGAGGAATTCCTTTTAATATCCCATAGACAAGCATTTGAATGGCCTGTAACCTAAAAAAAATAAAAATAATAATAATAATTATCCTCAAGTTTTCGCCTGCCATATCAGTTCTGTTATACACACAGACATTATTTTAACAGTTTTAGAAACTTCAGAGTGCTTTCTATGCACTTCTACCAATTATATGCATATCATAGCTTCTGGGAATGAGTAACAGGCAGTTTACTTTGGGCACGTCAGTCATCCAAACTTCCAAATACTGCCCCTTAGACTATAAGTTTTAAGATGTTCCTTCACTGGAACAAGGGGCCTAGCCTGAACCATGCAAAACAGCCCCAGATCTGCCCAAATGAATAGTGCCAACTGTAAAGTTTGGTGGAAGAGAATTCCTCTAAATTGCACTATGCATTGGGGCAGGCAGCATTCTTCTGGAATCCTCCAAACCCAGATTTGTCCATCAGATGGTGAACCATGAATCATCAATCCAGAGAACATGTTTCCACTGCTCCAGAGTCCAATGGCGATGAGCTTTACACCACTCCAGCCGACGCTTGGCATTGCACATGGTGATCTTAGGCTTGTGTGCGGCTGCTCAGCTATGGAAACCCATTTCATGAAGCTTTCGACTAACATGTCTTGCACCAATGTTGCTTCCAGAGGCAGTCTGGAACTCGGTAGTAAGTGTTGCACAGACGATTGTTATGCGCTTCAGCAATCAGCAGTCCCATTCTGTGATCTTGTTTGGCCTACCACTTCGCAGCTGAGCTGTTGTTGCTACTAGATGTTTCCACAATAACACCACTTACAGTTGACCGGGGCAGCACTGGCAGCGCAGAAATTTGACAAGCTGACTTGTTGGAAAGGTGGCATCCTATGACGGTGCCACGTAGAAAGTCACTGAGCTCTTCAGTAAGGCCATTCTATTGCCAATGTTTGTCTATGGAGATTGCATGGCGGTGTGCTCGATTTTATACACATGTCAGCAATGGCTGTGGTTGAAGTAGCCGAATCTACTAATTTCAAGGGGTGTCAAAATACTTATGTATACAGTATAATCTATCCAGCAAGATATATTATCTAGCAAGCTACAGTTGAAGTCGGAAGTTTACATACACTTAGGTTGGAGTCATTAAAACTTGTTTTTCAACCACTCCACAAATGTCTTGTTAACAAACTATAGTTTTGGAAAGTCGGTTAGGACATCTACTTTGTGCATAACACAAGTAATTTTTCCAACAATTGTTTAAGACAGATTATTTAACTTATATTCACTGTATCACAATTACAGTGGGTCAGAAGTTGACTGTGCCTTTAAACAGCTTGGAAAACTCCAGACAATTATGTTATGGATTAAGAAACTTCTGATAGGCTAATTGACATAATTTGGAGGTATACCTGTGGATGTATTTCAATGCCTACCTTCAAACTCAGTGCCTTTTTGCTTGACATCATGGGAAAATCAAAAGAAATCACCCAAGACCTTAGAAAAATAATTGTAGACCTCCACAAGTCTGGTTCATCCTTGGGAGCAAAGGCTTTAAGGTACCACGTTCATCTGTATTAACAATAGCACACAAGTTTAAAGAC
The DNA here is from genome assembly GCF_021184085.1 of Oncorhynchus gorbuscha. NCBI lineage: Eukaryota > Metazoa > Chordata > Actinopteri > Salmoniformes > Salmonidae > Oncorhynchus > Oncorhynchus gorbuscha. The sequence goes on from NC_060194.1 coordinate 544,404, forward strand.
CATGGGACCTCGCAGCCGTCAAACCGCTCAGGAAGGAGACGTGATCTGTCTCCTAGAGATGAACGTACTTTGGTGTGAAAAGTGCTATATCGACATAACCTAAAAGACCGCTCAGCAAGGAAGAAGCCACAGCTCCAAAACCTCTATAAAAGTGCCAGACTACAATTTGCAAATGCACATGGGGACAAAGATCGTGTGTCCTCTGGTTGGATGAAACAACAATAGAACTGGTTGGCCATAATGACCATCATTATGTTTGGAGTAAAAAGGGGGTTGCTTGCAAGCCGAAGAACAACATCCCAACCGTGAAGCATGGGGGTGGCAGCATCATGTTGTGGGGGTGCTTTGCTGCAGAGGGGACTGGTGTACTCCACAAAATAGATGGCTTCATGAGGGAGGAAAAGTATGTGGATATATTGAAGCAACATCTCAAGACATCAGTCAGGAAGTTAAAGCTTGGTTGCATATGGTTCTTCCAAATGGACAATGATCCCTCACATACTTCCAAAGTTGTGGCGAAATGGCTTAAGGATAAAGTCAAGGTATTGGAGTGACCACACAAAGCCCTGACCTCAATCCTGTAGAAAATGTGAGTGC